>NC_080098.1:75810268-75962768 GCF_950005125.1 Chionomys nivalis | reverse complement strand
CTGGGGGTATGGCATAGGGCCCAGCAACAAATAGGTGAACAAAACTCCAATAGCCTTAGAAATTGCTCAACATGAATTCAGTGATACTTTCTAGGACATTTCCTGGTGCTTAGTAGAAAATTGGGTAGGACATAGGCTTTTTGTTTATACCTTTGTTCTTAAAAAGTTTTCCTTTCGTATTTTAGGCAATGCAGTATGGCTTTTTAAATTTCAACGCATTTAACCTTGACGAATATGAACACTATGAAGTAAGTTCCCGGCTCTTCTCAGACTCCCTGCCCCACACTTCACTGAAGTGCCCCTGATCGGCGTATCTATATTAGTGCACAAAGTAATGCTTTTAATTTGTTGTTACTGTTGTTATTATTATTTATTGTGTGCATATGATGTGCATTGGTGAGCCTGTGAGGTCAGAGGATAGCTTAGCAAAGCCAATTTTCTCCTTTCACATCTGCGTGGGTTCTGGGGCTCAACTTGTGGTCATCAGGCTTCTGTGGCAACTGCGTGACCTTTTAAGTCACCCCACTGGCTGGGATGATGTTTTGATGGATAGTGCTTGCGAAAAGGGTCCCTGAGTCAAGCTTATTCATACGTGTGTTGTCTCTGCAGTGTGTGTGCTCAAAACATTTAAGATGTAGGAACAGCCTGACAGCGGTGACTGGTGGTGGCTCACACCTTTAATCCCAACACTCGGGAGGCAGAGGCAGGTGAATCTCCGTGAATTTGAGGCCAGCCGGTCTACAGAGTTAGTTCCAGGACATCCTGGGCTGTTACACAGAAAAACCCTGTCTCGAAAAATAAAAAATTCCAGCACTCAGGAGACAGAGGCCGATTTCTAAGTTTAATAAGTGGTTCCAGGGTGAACAGGTATTCATTGGTATAGTCTTTGCAATGCTTAGTTTAAATTCTGTTTTTAGTCTTGGTGACCTTCCTGTAGTGGTGGGGATACAGGTTTTGAAGTCCTCAGTGTGGGCACAGAAAGGTAATTAGTTGCTGTGTCTAGTGACTGCCAAAGTATATTTGACTGTTGTTAGAGCCTATTTGTATTGTCTGGACACTTCTGTTTCCAGTTATGAAAACTGAGCCCAGCCAGGCGGTGGTTGCGCATGCCTTTAATCCCAGCACTTGGGGGGCAGAGGCAGGCGGATCTCTGGGAGTTCGAGGCCAGCCTGGTCTCACATGGTGAGTTTCAGGCCAGCCTGTAGTTTGAGGCTACATAGTGACACCCTATCTAAAAACAAAAAGCCCCAAATGTTTTAGATAAAAGAGTGAGCCTTTTACTGGAATCCGCACGTTAAAAATCCAGGAGCAGAGCTGGGGAGATGACTCAGTAGATGAAATGGTTATTGTGTAAGAGCGAGAACCTGATTTAGATCTCAGTGCCCATGAAAGGAGCCCAGTGTGGCAGCAGACACCTCTAATGCCAGCACTGGGGAGGTACAGAGAGCACTGTCCCTGGGGCCAACTGGTCAACCGTTTTAGCTGATATCAGTAAGCTCCAGATTCGGTGAGAAAACCTGTCTCAAAAAATAAGGTGGTGCAACCAATGTTGGGGTTCTAGCTGAAGATCAGAAAAGCAAAACAATCAAACCACAGAAAAATCATACCTCTTACAAGGCTGATTGGCTGCAGACTGAGCCCCGAGCCTCTATCCCCTCCCCTTTAGTGCTGGGATTAAAGGCCTGTGACTCCCTAGTACTGCCATTAAAGGTGTGAGCCACTACCACATGGATCTGTTTCTGCATTGATCTTGTTTAGCCCAGGTAGCCTCTGTCTCCCAAATCCTGGGATTAAAGGTGTGTGACACCACTGCCTGGCCTCTAGTGACTTAGTTTTACCTTCTGATCTTCAAGTAAGCTTTATTTATTAAAACATAAATAAGTATCACTATAAGGTGGAGAGGAAGTCGCCCTCCGCCCCCCCCCACGCACATACACACACATACATATTTGCATATACAAGCACACACACTCTTGTGGGGATGTGGATTATTATTACCAGACTGAAGTCTGTTCCAGGAGCTCTGGTCCTGGCCTACCCTATCAGATAAAGAAGATGGAGAAGATGGGGCAGGAGAAAGTGTCAAGGCAGGAAAATTTACAGATATCTCATATATATAAACTTAAAGATAAAAAACCCAGAAAATCCTCGGTTCTAGATGCCCTCATCCAAACAGATGGGTAAGATGAAAGCTGTAGCTGTTTTGAAGAGAGGAGGCTCTTTAGACCATACTCCATGCATTCCTATCCCAAGTCCGTAGATAATTAACTTTTGCTGTCTGTTTCTAAAGAGCTTTTATTTAGAAGTCTGAAGTAGAATTGAAGTGTTTTGTTGATGATCTGGGCTGTTTTCATTGCAAAGATAGAGCAAATCCTTGGGGTTCACTCATGGCAACTGTGTCCTCCTTGTGATGCCACATAAAAGCCAGGCAGGCAGGCAGGCAGGCATGACTGAGACCTGTAATTCCAGCACTTGAAAGAAGAGACAGATGATTCCAGGGGTGGGCCAGACCAGCCTAGTTAGTGTCTGCAAGCTCTGGCTTTAGCAAGAGACCGTGTTCCAACAAATGAAGCAGAGAGTGATTGAACATCAGATGCCAACTTTGGACTTCCACACATGCAAACACGCACACATACATGTGCGCCATACACACATACACACTTAAAAATACTTTCTCTAGGTGTATGAAATATTAAAATAGCGGTGGCACATGAAGCGTGGTGTTTCTTCTACTGCAGTTGAGTGATTTTTCTCTCTCTTGGCGCTGATTCTCTCTGTCACAGTCAATTGCCTTTTGTTTCTTTAAAAGTCTTGTTCTGCCAGGCGTGGTGGTGTATGCTTATAATCCCAGCCCTTGGAAGGCAGTGGCAGACAGAGCTCTGTTGAGTTGAAGGGCATCCTTGTCTGCATAGCATGTTGAGACCATCCAAGGTTACAGTAAGAGCAAGGTAGACAGCACCTGAGGAATGGCACCAAGGCTGTCTCTGTCCTCTGCACGCGTGCGCGCGCGCGCACACACACACACACACAGCATAAAGTGTTTTCTTGCTTCCCTCTTGTTAAATGGAAGCAGTGGAGACCGTGCTTCTATCTGACACATTCCCTGTTTTTACTCAGGGAGTCAAAATTAAAATTGTTTACATAGCAAGTTACTCGTCTGTTTAGGATAATGGGTGAGAGACCTTTTAGAGTCCTCATTCACTAGACACGTTTGCTTCCTTACTAGGAATTAGTTTCCTATCATAAGAATTTTTTCAGATAAAATAACCACGTAATTAATTGAATACAGAGTTTGTTTTCTAGGCTGATGACCTAAGCAAAGAAATACTTTTAAAACAAAGTGATTGACACCAGGAAGGTTAGCCATCCCTTGGGAATACCCAAAGCAAGGCACAATAGATTTCTATCTTGTGCTCACTAATAAACAACATGCTAATGCCAGTGGCTTGGAACTCTGAGAGTATTGAGAAGGGAGGTGGAAGGAAATGGGGTTCAAAGGTTATTTGTCCTGGTCTTCCTTTGCAGAAAGCAGAAAATGGAGATTTTAACTGGATAATACCAGAGCGGTTTCTTGCCTTCTGTGGACCTCATTCAAGATCGAGGCTTGAAAGTGGTATGCAAAACTATGGAATCATTGTAGCCTTTGGAAATGGAAGCACAAGCTGGGCATAGTAGAGTGTGCCTGTTCTCTCAGCTGTTTGAGAGTCTGAGTGAGGCAGGAGGAAGAGTCCTGAGTTCTGGTGTGCTGTGGGGTTGGCTGCTGTATTGCCATGGTCACCTCTGAGAATGGGGCTCCTGAGTTGCCCATTGAGGGGTGACTCAGCCCAGCTTAGAAAGAGACTAAAGAATTAAGCTAGGTTGACTCAGTCTGTATGATTTAACCACTCTTGGTTGTTTGAGCGCATTGTTTTGCCTGGATGTTAACTTTTTAAAACTTTTGTGTTTTACAGTTATAATCAAATTGGTATTCAGTCCCCAATCCAGACTGTTTCCACCTCTTTCAGGTGAAACTATTTTTCATTCTTTCCTTCCTGCATTTTACAAGATGTGGTGCATTTCTTTATGTAGGTTACCACCAACATTCTCCTGAGACTTATATTCCATATTTTAAGAATCACAATGTAACTACCATTATCCGTCTGAATAAGAGGATGTATGATGCTAAGCGCTTTACGGATGCTGGTTTCGATCACCATGATCTTTTCTTTCCGGATGGCAGCACCCCTGCTGAGGCAATTGTCCAAGAGTTTCTGGATATTTGTGAAAATGTTGAGGGTGCCATTGCGGTGCACTGCAAAGGTAAGCGGCTGGGCTGGGTTAAAGAGCAGTGTACACAGATGAGTACGCGTCGTATCCGTTTGTGTTACAGGGAGAGACATACGACACTGTGATTTTGAAAGGATGATTTAAAGTTTTTCTATGACACTATCGTGTATGTGTGCGTGCATGTGTGTGTGTGTGCGCATGCGTGCGTATGTGTGCACACTGTGTGTGTGTGTGTTCCCTTACCATATAGTTTCTGGGGATGAAACTCACATCATCAGACTGGCAGCAAGTTACCAGTGGATCCATCTCACTGGCCAGAAAGAATGGTGTTAAAACCCTAAAATCATGAAAAGCATAGTAAATTATTTTCATGAATAAGCCTACAAAGGCTTATCACATTGAAATGTGTGCATTTATTCAAATGTCTGTCGTGTGCCTATGGGGTAAGTCCTTAGGTTGTCAGTGATAGAGCAAGGTCTTACTGCAGCTTGTTGTGTGGAGAATAAGATCTGACAAGATGTATTTCAGCAGCTGTAGCAGTTTTTCATACTAAATGTTCCATGAATGACTGTAAATAACACACTGTATGAATATAGTAGAGTTTATTTAACTTTAATGTGAACTGGTTAAGAAGGCAAGAGATATAATCACTAAGAAAAGTTCAGGGGGCTGGAGAGATGGCTCAGTGGTTAAGAGCATTGCCTGCTCTTCTAAAGGTCCTGAGTTCAATTCCCAGCAACCATGTGGTGGCTCACAACCATCTATAATGAGGTCTGATGCCCTCTTCTGGCCTGCAGACATAAACACAGACAGAATATTGTATGTATGAATAAATAAATAAATAAATATTTTTTTTTAAAAAAAAGAAAAGTTCAATAGCAAGATAAATAAAAAAAAAAATAAAACAACCACCAAATTAATTTCTGGGATTAAAACTGTATTTGTAGTTAAGAGTCGAGCTATAACCCCAACATTCAAATGTTCATTTTGCAGTGGAAGATGACAAGGCATACCAAAAAGTAAAGTGGAAGGGGAGCCAGGAAAAGTATAAAAAAATCCACAAAAAATATCCTTGAGTTGAACAGTGGTGGTGCACACCTTTAATCCCAGTACTTGGGAGGCAGAGGCAGGCAGATCTTAGTGAGTTCGAGGCCAGCCTGGTTTACAAAGAGAGTTCCAGGACAGCCAGGACTATTACATAGAGAAACCCTGACTTGAAAAACAAAACAACAACAAACCAACCCCCCTAAAAACAAAACAAAACAAAACAAAACTATCCTCGACAAGGATCAGATAGTGGATTCTCTAGATGATTTAAAACAGCACCCTCAACGGTGCTCATGGTGAAAAGAAAATAAGGGAAAAGGGTGGGGGGGCAGAGTGTGAGCAAAATCTGAGTGTCAATAGAAGACAAAAACCACAAAGTGGACCCAAAAAGCAGTTCTGAAAATACATTTAAAAACTTACTGACAGGGTTCCAAAGCAGACTTGCTCAGGCAGAAGGAAGAAGCAGGATGGTTAAGAGCAAAACAAAACCATTAAAATGTCACCAGGCAGGGACTGGTTAAAAGTACTGGCCACTCTGGCTGCTCTTCCAAAGGATGTGGGTTCCATTCCCAGGACCCTCATGGCAGTTCACACCTGTCTGTACCTCACGTTCCAGGGGATGTGCAGCCTCACACAGACATACATACAGCTAAAGCCCCAATACACATTTGAGAGAGAGAGGGAAGAAAAAGTCACCAGGTCTAGCAGAGTTGTGGATTGGAGCCCCTAAGACCAACTCCATTGTGTGGAGGAAGCTCCAGCAGAGGAGAGGGAGAAAGGAGGCAAACTCTTGGCCTGGAAAATTTTCCCACTTTGATGAAAGACATGATTGTAAACATTCTCCAAACTCAGCAAACTCCAAACAAAACCAACGCAGAACCTCACGTGAAGATACGTATAATGAGACTGTCTAAAGACAGACGACAGACACTTGAAGAAGCACGAGAGGAAACTCTAGTTAACCAGATCTTCTGTTAGAAGCAGTGGAGACCAGAGGCAGTGAATTGATACTAATCCAATTGCTGAAGGAAAAACCCTACAACCAAGAGTCCTATAAGTCTTCAAAACTCCCTCAAAAATAAGGAGAAATTAAACCACCCTCAGATGGTCATGTGCTTGGGGAACTGTTACAACTTGACCTGTGCTCTGTTGGGTGGAGTGGAAAGACCCCAGACAGTGACTCAAAGCCTTACCAAGAAGCAGGTATTTCTAGTAGAGGTAAAATTGCACGCGGACACTTAAAGACTAGTGATAGCTTTTAAGTATTGTCACTATTGTAATATAAATACTGTGACATTGAAAAGATTGGAAACCAGTACAAAAATCCAGGATTGGTTCTGCACAAAGTCTAACAAAAATCGCAAACCTTTAGTTATATTGATGAAGAGAAAGGAGAAAAGGCTCATATTATCAAATCGAGAAGTGACGGTGAGAACACTAACGGAGAGTCTATAGAAATGACAAGAGGACCTGAACTTGGATCCACGTGTAAAAGTTAGGCAAGGCTGAATGTACCCATAATCTCTGCATGGGGCTTGGGCACACAGGAAGATCGCTGGGCATAGCAGCCTGTCAGCCTAGGTGAAACCAGCAAGCTCTGGGGTCACGGAGAGACCATATCGCAAGGGTCTGAGGTTGAGAGTGATAAAGATTACTATGAGCAGTTGCAGAACAGAAAGTTGGGTAATGGAGATGAAGTAGAAAATTCCTGGAAACACAAAGCCTACCAAGACAGAGTTTCCATGAGACGTAGACAGTGGGTTTAAAGTCTAAAACACGGAGAAGGTTGAAATGAAGTGGTTTCCAGGTGAAGGAAAAACACTGGACCGTGCTTATCCCTTGTGACTAACACCAATTCTCAGAGACTTACTCAAATTTAGGAGAACGAAGACCACAAGTTGTTGTATGAGGCTCGGATTGCCTTGCTCCCAAGCACAAACAAAGAAGCTGTAAGGTACTGTCAACATTGTAAGCATCCTGAACAAAGGTGTTTACCAGCTGAGCTCAGTACCATGTAAATAGACTACAGGGAGCTGGGTCTCTGTTGGTAGAGGGCTTGGTTTGCAAACATGGTCTGCAGCACTGCCTAACCCAAGTGTCGTGGTACGCACTGCAGTCCTAGCGTTGAGGATGTGGGTGCAGGAGGATTGGAGGATCAGAATTCAAGATTATCCTCAGCCACATAGTGAGTCTGAGGCCAGTCTGGGTACAGGAGATAATACAATACAGTAAAATATTATGCACGCTAATAAAGTGTTTGTCCTGGAGTCACAGAAGTGGTGCAACATAGAAAAGTCGGTGTGAATCTCCACGGCAACAGTGAATTCCAAAACCCACATCATCAGCTCTGCTAATATGGGAATGACATTTGATGGAATTCAGCCCCTCCCTTTTGTGATAAAACCACAGAGAACAAAGTAGGCCCAGAAGGAAAGTGTCTCAATATAATAAAAGCCGTGTATAAAAAGCCCACAGTCGCTATCACCCTGTGGGTTGTAAGAGACGGAAACTGTTCGTTGCTTGCTCTGATCTGGAGTGGTTTTTCCCAATACCTGCCTCGGTTCTCTCCCATATAATTCCAGTTCCAAAGCCACTGCCACCGTTTCATGTATTTGCTTCATGGGACCCCATTTCAAAATCGTGTGGATCAGGGAAGGTCCTCTAGAGAGCGAAAGCAATAGCAGCTTATATATAGCATGGTTTATTAAAAGAAATTGTGGAGTCGGTGAGTCCATCCGTCATCTGTACTATGAGCTGCCTGCCTGGAGGCGTGAAGGCAGACCTGCTTTTGGTTGGAAAGAAAGCTAGTCTTTTTGTTCTGTTCAGACTTTGAATGGTTTGGAAGAGGACTGCCCACATTATGGAAAGCAGCGTGCTTGCTAAAAATGGCACCAATTGAAATGTTGATTTTTAATCAGAAATTCCTTCCAAGTTGACACAGACCATAGGAGTTAATCATGATGGGCTCTGTAGGAGGAGAGAAGGCCAGGAGGTGACTCAGCATCTAACGTTCTGCCATACCAAGCGTGAGACTGGAGTTCAGCTCTCCTTGACACACATAAACGCTGGGTGGTCATGTAGCTCACCGATAGTTACAGCGAGGGAAGAGACAGGATTTCCACACTAGCTAGCCAAACCAGCCATTTAGGTGAGACCTGTCAGGTTCAATGTAGAAAGCCTGCCTTAGTGAGTAAGGTGGAGAGCAATGAAGGAAGACACTTAGACTTCTACTTAGGGCTTCCTCATGCATGTGCCCCCCGAAATGCAACCATACATACACACTCACATGCACACCACATACAGAGAGACACACAAAGTGGGGGGAAGAAAAGGAAAAGAGTTGAGGGTATATTTAGGGCGGAGTGCTTGCCTAACATGTCCAAGCACCCCTCAGCTAAAGCAGAGCGTGAGCAGGTACAGATGCTGAGAAGGTGATACTGTTGGATTTGATAGCGGATGTAAGGCTTGGGCAGAAAACACTTCTTAAAAATTTATTTTTATGCCGGGCGGTGGTGGCGCACGCCTTTAATCCCAGCACTCGGGAGGCAGAGGCAGGCGGATCTCTGTGAGTTCGAGACCAGCCTGGTCTACAAGAGCTAGTTCCAGGACAGGCTCCAAAGCCACAGAGAAACCCTGTCTCGAAAAACCAAAAAAAAAAAAAAAAAATTATTTTTATTTGTGTGCATGTATGTGTGCTTCTGTTTGTGTGCACGTGTGCAGGTGCCCTTGAGCCAAAGAGCATCTGATCTCCTAGAAATGGAGTTACAGGCAGTTATAAGCCACCTGGTAGTGGGTGCTGGGAACTGAACCTGGGTCTTCTGTAAGAGCAGTGAGTGCTTGTAGTACAAATAACTTTCTTTTTTTTTTATTTTAGACAAAAAGGGGAAGTATAGTGATATTTTATTTGTGTTTTAATAAATAAAGCTCATCTGAAGATCAGAGTGCAAAGCTAGCCACACCAGTCAGCCATATAGACCAGGCAGTAGTGGCACACACCTTTAATCCCAGGAGCCACAGTAGTTAGCCACAGAGGCTGGGCAGTGGTGATGCACGCCTCTAATCCCAGCACCAGAGAGGAATATAAGGCGGGAGGAGACAGAAACTCACCCTTTTCAGTCTGAAGATTTCACAGCAGTCTGCTTTTCTGATCTCCAGCTTGCACCCCAGTATCTGTCTCTGGGTTTTTATTATTTGTGCTACAAGTGTTCTTAACCGTTAGGTCTCCTCCCCAACACCACATTTAAGAATCCCCGTTCAGAAAACAATTATCAGTCTTTGGCTTCACCTCGAATCCTCCAGGGATTATAGAAGGATCCAGTCTCTGTTCCTAGGCTGCATCCTCTTAGGTCTTGAGGGTGAAACCTGGTGCTGGCCTTTTTACAGACCTCTTAAGACTGACTCAGAGAACCTCTGTGGAGGGAGGCAAAACCCTGGGAAGGCTTTAATATTTTTGCTTTTTTTTTTTTTTTTTTTTTGCTTCCTCCTGTTCCAAAAATTCTGGAGGATGTGCAAGCAGGTTTCATGGATTGTTTGTTTTTCTAGCTGGCCTTGGCCGAACAGGTACTCTGATAGGCTGCTACCTCATGAAGCATTATAGGATGACGGCAGCCGAAAGCATTGCCTGGCTCAGAATCTGTAGACCGGGTTCCGTGATTGGGCCCCAGCAGCAGTTTCTGGTCATGTAAGTACCCTGGAAGCTTGTCTCCTGTAACAGCAGGAATGTGAGTAGGGGGCGGGGGATGGGAGGGCGTCCTTAATGGAAAGCTATATTTTGTTGTTGTCTAAACACCCTAGGAAACAGTCAAGCCTCTGGCTGGAAGGCGACTATTACCGCCAGAAGTTGAGAGGGCAGGAGAACGGACCCCTCAGAACAGCCTTCTCCAAACAACTCTCGGATATCGACGACATTTCGCTAAGTGGGCTTGAGAATCAAGACAATCAAGAGCCAGAGCCGGTAATGGAACCGTCCCGATCACGCTGTTGTTATTGCTGTAAATGCTGTTGAGATCCTTCCTTGTAGGGCATGGAGAAAACCATAGGTAAAGATAATAAAGTGACCTTGGAGGGCTGTCACCACACAGTTGTGTTTAGATACAACCCTCTCTGGAAGTTTGACTGGAAAGAAAGTTGTGTGCTCATAGAGTGTCTTACTTCCTAAGCACAGATGGAAATGAGCAGTAGGGAGCCATCTTCAGATGGCTCTGGTCACTCCCCCGCCCCAGCGTCCCGTCCTCTTAGCTGCTTTAGAGGCTCAAATGGAGAACTTTCAAAGAGCTGCAGTTTCAGAGGCAGCGATACTAGGTTAAGGGGTAATGAACGAATGTCCAAACTGTTACAAGTTCTAATACCAAAAGCCTATTATGTATCTTTACTCTTTTACATATGAGGGCTTTGGGTCTAGTGACTCCAAAAGTCAGCTTTGATTGTCTTGAAATATATGGCTGGCTGATAGTTTGATTTTTGAAAACTCTTGTAGCATTCAGAATAGTTTGATTTTTGAAAACTCTTGTAGCATTCAGAAGAAACTTAAAGTATGTGTGTTTGCATGTGCACATGAACACACGTGCCTCTCTGAGTGCTCACACATGCCTCTGAGTGTTTGTATAAGCTTGCATGTTTCTCTATGTGTCCATGTGTGCATAAATGCATGCATGCTTTGTGTGTGTGTGTGTGTGCATGCCTGTGTGTATCTGGATAAGTAGCCACTTTGCTTCAGTAGGAACCTAAGTTAAGAGCTCAGTGTTTTCTTTTTCTGTTGTTGCTGTTGCTTTAATCCACACAGTATAGTGATGATGATGAAACCAGTGGAGTAACACAAGGAGACAAGCTTCGGGCCCTGAAAAGTCGGAGACAGTCCAAAGCCAACACTATCCCCCTCACGTGAGTGGTTTTCCTTTACTGTGCTCATCCTCGTTTATATCGTGTAGGTCCCTAGTGGACGTTTTTCCTGCATTCTTTTCTCCCTAGCTGTACAACTGTGATGCAGTGATCACATGTGTGATTTAAAATCTTTAGGTGCTCACCTGGGAAGCGCTCAGCCGTTCACTTATCTCTATGCTCTATTGTAAGCCTCAAGAGCCATGATAGGTAAGAAAACGATATTAGCAAAGCTTTTGTCCAGAGACAGTCCGCTGTGACACCCTCAAGAGAGGAACCGCAGATGTCAAGACCAGGATAACAGAGTGGGCCGTAGTTATTAAGATGATTACATGTCAGTCCTCAGTCTGCACACAGTAGGATGGAGTCAGTTGTCATGTGATGTCTTAAAATCATTCTGTCATCTCAGGGTAATGATAAACTCATCCCCAAATTATGTTCTTATAATTTTTTTTTTTTTTTTTTGGTCTGGAGAATTAGTTTCAAATTGTCGACAGATTTAGTACAATAAGAAGTTTTATAGTGGGTGTCTTTATCCCCACGTGGACTTCTTAATCACTTTGTTTTTGGCTCCAACTACAGGGAACAAATTTGTGTACAAATATGGGAACTCAAACTATGTAGCCTCCTAGCAGCTCTCCACACACCCAGCTGAGCTTTTGAGTCATGTGGGAGCTTACCTTATTAATGCAACTTCTAATTGGAACTTTTGGGGTGGGATTCTTATTTCTTTCTTTTTTTTTTAAATTAATTAATTTATTATATATACACTTTCCAGAGAGTGCGCCAGATCTTATTACAGATGGTTGTGAGCCACCATGTGGTTGCTGGGAATTGGACTCACAGCCAGTGCTCTTACCTCTGAGCCGTCTCTCCAGCCCTAGGATTTTTATTTCTAGCAAGCCTCCTTTCCTGCCCCTTACTCCTGGCCTGGTAGGTGGGTGGGGCACGATACCCTTTGAATTGCAAAGCCTAGGAAGCGAATGCTTCTGTAGGTTACACACACTTTTTGTGCTAAGACTGTCCATTTCCAGTTTAATTTTTAATAGATTGTTTTATTCCTTATTCAGAAGCCAGGTCAGAAGGTAAGGGATACAAATTCTGCTTGGTCAAAAGTTCTTGTTATCAGCTGGAGAGATGGCTCAGTTGCTTGAGAGTACTTGCTGCTCTTGCCGAGGCCCCAGGTTTGCCTCCCAGCACCCAGATCAGGCAGCACACAATCACCTGTAACTCCAGTTCCAGGGAGCCTCTCCTCTCTGCAGGTGTGCACACACGCACACAAATAAAAAGATAAATCCTTTTTTTTAAAAAAAAAAAAAAACTATTCTTGTTAAATAAAACTTTCAGGAAATGTTACCTTCTCCACTCTTTAGATCTCTTTCTTAGGGATACTGAGATTATGTAATTCATAGCCTTGGGTGTATGGAGACTAAAATTTAAAGACCTTTGGAACTGGCAGAAGATGTCAGATGTCCCTCCACTCAGCAGAGTATGTGAGACTGGGCTAGACGGATGTTGTTCTCAATGAATGAAAGCCACTAGAGGGGTTAGGGTGAGCTCAGTGGGAGAGTGCTTGCAGGGGGCTGGGATTTAATCCTCTTCACTGCTGGAAAAGGAAGAGAGGGAAGGAAGAAAGGAGAGAGGGATTTAGGAAAGACTGGGTGAAAAAACTGGCCTTCTCTGCAGGCATTTGTTTAGTTATACCCTTCCCCCACTGGGGTTAAAAAGAACAAGAGAATGGTAGATGCCCAAGCTTTTACTGTTGCTGTGTTTAAAATACTGGAGGCAGTGTTATTTAGGCTCACAGTGTAATTCATCGTGGTGGAAAAGTCAGGGTAGGAGACTTGGTCACATGTCATTTGATGCTTGTGTATGTTCAGCCAACTTTCTCCTTCTGGGGATGGCACCACTAGAGGAGGGTTCCCATCTCAGTTAATCTTAGATAACCCCTCACAGACACGTCTTGCCTCTTGGATGGATAATCTATATTCCGTCAAGTTGACAGTATTGACCACCAGATGGCCCGTTACTCTGTATGCCACTAACTTTCTGTGTTAGATCTCCAGGAAGGAATGCCTGGAGGCGGGGTTGCATTTGTATCCTACGTGGTCATAAGGTAGAAACATACAATCACTTTAGAAAAACCACTTAAATCCAACAGTGCAAAAAAGACAAGTGAACATTTCAACAAAGAAAAGTAACTCTTTAGTTTTGAGTTTTACCAGAGGAACAAATGAAGATCTATAGTGCAGACACCCCGCTTACATGCCACTACCCACTGAGATAACATTGTAGTCAGTAACTGTAAGTGAAAATAAGGTGGAAAACAATTGAGAAAGACCCTGGCATTGACCTCTGTGTTCCACACACATCCACACAGGCGGGTGCTTACATGTGAATACCTACAGCACACACACAAGAAACTGGGTATGTGGCGCACATTTGTAATCCTAGCATGTTGGCGCTTGAAAGGTGGCGGTAGGAAGAACAGAAGTTCAAGGTCACACTCAGCTACATAGTAAAGTCAAGGCCAGCCTGGGCAATAGGAGACTTTGTCTTAAGAAAGAAGGGAAAATTAGGAAAAAGGAAAATTAATATCAAATTTTGGGTGTGTATTAGTCACTTTTCCATTGCTATGATACACACCATAACCGAGACAGCTTACAGAAGGAAATGGTGGGCTTTTTGTTCCAGGGGGTTGGAGTCCATCAGCATCACAGGGAAGCGACAACATGCATGGTGGCAGGCCACCTGGGAATAAATAGCAAGAGGCTTTGAAACCTCAAAGCCCACTCCCAGTAACATAGTTTCCCCATCAAAGCCACACCTCCTACAGCTACCCAAACCATCTTAACCAACTGCAGACTAAGCGTTTTTAACTCCCAAGGCTCTGAGGTCCGTCTTTTTCAAATCACCTCAGGTTATGTAAAGAAAACAAGGAACCACGCATAGTGTGACCACAGTAGTGAAGTTGATGGTTTCTGGTCAGGTCTGTTTCTGTAATCCCTGCTGTCAAGTCTGCAGATCACCTGGACTTCCAACTAAAACTCAGTTCCCTGTTTATAGCCACGCCTCCTGATCTTGTCAGACGTCTGTGGGTTGTTTCTGCCTCCTTTTTTCCCTGTGCTCAGGTGTAGAGTTTTGTATGAGCATACTGCATATTTGACTATGGACAAATATGTGTTGTTAAGTCAGGATGGTGGGATGGTTATCCAGCCAGACATGGAGTCTAACCATTTGTTCCTGTGTACTAAACTAAAGTCAGCATTTTTGTCTCAACAGAAATTGGACCACCACTACCACCCTCTTTTCCCTCCCCTTTGCCATCACAGTTGCTGCTTTGGGACTTTTAGGGTATCTCAAAGCCACAGGCAGCTCTGTGTTTTATTACAGGATTTGTTTTGGCTTCCCAATGTGAACATCTGTTCTTTCCCCTTCGCCCTTTCCAGATGTCCCCTAGCTGTGCTGACCTCTGCACTGTGTAGTGTTGCCATCTGGTGGATTGTGTGTGACTACATCCTTCCCACCCTGCTGTTCTGTCTTGATGGCTTCAGAACACAGTAGCCATCCGGACCCTTTGACAGATAGTTTGCTGTGTAAGTTTCTTGTTCCCGTTTCTCTCCTGCCTTCCCCTGTTGTCCAGTGTGGTTTTCAAGGTGCATGTGTTTCTCCTTCTGGCTCCCCTGGCTGTTTTGGTTTGCTTATTTTCCAGGGTTCTCTTTCTGAATCTTTTCCATGAACGGCATGGTGGTAGCAGCAGGGGGCGGGGCGGGGCAGGGCCTCAATGATCCTTTGAAGCCAAGAATGCTGAAAAATGACACCCATTTTTGAAAGTTGTGCTAGTTATTTATATAAGTGGACTTTGGAATAGTTCTCTTTCCTGTAGGAAATGTTTAGGTAGTTGGCCTGATTAGTGTGATCTCCTTTCTACCAGGGGCTGCACACTCCTCTCATGTTCTGTACCTTGAGTGTGTCTCCAGTCAAAAGGGTTTTATCTCCATTCTTATTTTAGCAAAGATTGGGTTTGTAGTATGGAGGGCTAGCGAGGACTGTAGCGTGATTTCTGCCCATGGAACATCGCTCTTCAGGTCCCCTGTCTTTGGTGGTAGAGCATCCATGGTCATGTCGCATCCTTCTCTGTGCTGTCTCCTTCCTGCAGGTTTCCACCTTACAGTCTCTAGACTCTGCCTTCGTCCTTTCTCAGGCGTAGCTAGATTGTCTTTATTAGATTATGTACCCAGGTTTCTAGTCTCTTGAGATCTGTCATCTTCTTTTCAGCAGAGTGTTGCAAAAAACACCCATGTGAGACCCACAAAGGGAGACTTTGTCCCACAGCAACAACACCCCGAATCTGTCTGTTTTCCGTAACCTTTCTTCTGTTCATTTGAAAAACGACTCTTCGTGTCCCAGCTTCGACTTATAAATTACCAAAGCATTCAGAATTCCTTTCTAGGATCTCTTCCAAAGTAAAAGTGCATTGCAACCAACCCTGGTCCTTTGTGGTTCTGTTGAGTGTTTTCATATGACTGAGAAAAATAAAAAATTAATCAGAGCCATTTCTTGAAGATTAAAGAAAACCTACTGAACACATTTTTATTTATGGCATTTTCTTGAATATCTTAGGTGAATTTATAGTCTTACATTCACACTCAGGTTTCTATAGAATTTAAAAGTATTTTTTTTTGCCTCTTCTGTCAACTGAAGAGCGGTGGTCCTGTTTATAGTTCTTCTCAGACCATTCCAGTGGCCAGGATGTTCTGAGTGGGTGGAGTTGCTGCTAATAATACTTGTCTTCAGGCTCAAATGTCTTCAACTTAAGTGTTTGCTTCTGCTGGGGATTTCCTCCTCAGCGTCCTCTGCCCGATAGTTAGGTCACCTGTAACGGGTTGCCACCACACTTCAGGACCTAAGCAGGGCATTCCATTTAGCCTGCCTACTGATTTGAACTTACAAAAGCAAAAGCCTTTCCGTAGCTGATCTTTGTAGCCATCTGTGTGATCTTTGTAGCCACTAATTCCTGGTCACTTTCTTCCAAAGAGGCTTCATTTGTGGGTGACAGTTCAGTCTGCTCCATTGTGATGGTCCGTTGCTGTGAGCTCGTAAGAGAGCCTTGCCTAGCAACCGTTAAGACTCCATTAGCTGGTTGTCTGGAACCTAATCCAGAAAGCATTTAGTGTTCTATGTCTAGTGCCTGCATGGGGGCCGGTGTCGCTAGAGAAGGTTGGAGGGTTTTGTGGGGCATCATACAAAAACTCTGTGGCAGTCAGTGGTCCCTTAGAAAGCCAGCCAGGCGTTTGGAGGCTCAGAGAACACACTTAGTCAAGCATTTGTTTATTTTTATTTTTTAAACTTTGCTGTGTCTCTCACATGGTCACTGTCTGAGATCTGGAGCAGCTGAGGCTCCATAGACACCACAGAGAGGGCACTGGTCTATGGTTTAGGCACAAGTTGAGGAAGACCAATGCAAATTTTATTGGGAAAGAGGGGAGAAAAATGTATTTTCTGCATATTGCTTAGGAAAGCCAGGTGAGGAGAGCAGGTGGCAGAGGGAAACACCTGAGTTTGGCTTCCTTGCCCTGTCTGAGTTCACGTTAGCCTCTTGCTGGTAATATGTCAGCGTGGTTCTGGAGCTTCCCACTGTACTGATGTGCTAACTGCTCACTCAGGTCGGATAACCTGAGGCTTCTCTGGTGTGGTTAATGCATACTGAATTTCCTTCTGAGTGTCAAAGTTCCACAGAAATTAGTAGCCACTAATATCACTATTTCACATTCATTTACACTATTTTATAGAAAAATTAATGCTCTAAAAATTTATTTTCAGTCAGCCTAAGAAATAATTATTGACTGAGTTGCAATTCTTTGTTTGCTTTTTGTTTTTTGAGACAGGGTTTCTCTGGGTAGTCCTGGAACTTGCTCTGTAGACCAGGCTGGCCTTGAACTCACTGAGATCTACCTGCCTCTGCCTCCCAAGTGCTGGGACTAAAGGGGTACAACGCCAGTGCCCAGCCTTTTTGGGGGATGTGGGTGGGATGGGGGGGGTTGTAGTTCTTCATGTTGTATAGCACTTAAACTTTCAGTTTCAGTTTTAAGAAGCCAGGAGCAGATTTCCTGAGCAAGTGGTGCACTGGTTTCTTGTTTTTTTTTGTGCTAATGATCTTACAGTACGGTAGTTACCCTCGCTTTTGACCTCAAATGATTTGAAATAGAGGAGTGACATTTCAGAAAAATTCAGTCTCATCTTTCTCTTTTATCAAGAAGCCATAGAGGAGAGTCAACTATACACACTGCCCAGAAACCTGGAAAAATCAAACCAAACCTGGTGGATTTGGTTGCCTTTATGCAAATTCTAGATTCATATCCTTAAGAGAGATAAATATTTCCTTCTCGATTTGTATTAGCAGAAAGAAATTTTAGCAGTTGGATGGGAGAAGTAGTATCACTATTCTGTATAGGCCAGTATGGGTAACTGTGGTTGACAACTGACAGAATTTCTTAAGGCGAGGGGCCTTGAAGGTTTCCAGCACTAGGGGTGATGGATGAAGCCGGGCTGAGTCAGCTCCTCCATCTTACTGTTATACATTATATACACATACTGAAGTGAGTCCTCGTGCCCAATAAATATGTGGGATTATGATGTGCATCCTAAATTGTTACGTCATTCCTTAAAAAGAACTTTCACTAAATCCTATTTTGGGTATCTGGGCTCATGTTGGCTCCTTTTTAAGTCACATTTGTGTGCGCACCTACTGTTTCTACTTAGAGTATTTCAGGTCAGTTGTGTGACACGGGCAGATTCAGCCAGGGCCTCCATTGCCTGTGAAGTTGCAGGGCTTTCAGAACAGCAACAGACAACTCCGCCTGTTCTCACTTTGTTGTGAGCCAAGCAGTGAGGTGTTTGGGTGCCGTTACTGTGGGCAGTCCACCATCATCAGAACTTCGGAACCTGTGCTACATTAGGAGGATCAGTTGTTGTCAATCATCCTGGCCATGACAGGCCTGTGAAGCAGACTCCTCCAGAGCTGAAAGTACTTATTTTTGCTCTCTGGAGCTGGTCTCTTGCAGATTGTTATTGGCTCTCCCGACTGTAGTTTGACTTAAAAGGAGGGAGCCCACTCTACCCCCAGACAGGGTTTCTCTGTGTAGCCCTGGCTGTCCTGGAACTCGCTTTGTAGACCAGACTGACCTCTAACTCACTGAGATCCACCTGCCTCTGCTTCCTAAGCTGTGGTTAAAGGCCTCACCACCACTGCCCGGCTAAAGAGGAAGCTTTAAAGTCAGCGTTTTCTCCTTCCTCTAGCAAACGCTGATGGAGATAAATGAGTGCATGTGGTTCTGAAGCAAAGACTGGCCTGCCAACATCTTTTGGTGTTTTCTGCTATTTTTCTCCTCTGACCATTTAATGAGAATCACTTATGGGGAGCCTGCTTTGTGTGTGACCTGTTCTGTTTTGTGATTTTTTTTCCTCCTGGGCAGTCTTCTGTCATAGAAAGGCTTTTAGGTTTTAACTAAGACAAGTTTCACAGCATTTAAGTGATTAACTGAACATTTAGTACATAGTTATGATACAGACAAAACTGAAATTTTGCTTGAACATTATTTAAATTTTCTATTGGCATATAAAATTATTTGTTGTTTATTATATCTGCTTTCTGCTCTGACCAGTGAATATTATGTAGCTGTTTTGCTAAGTCTATATTTAGACATTTTGAAATACGGGATTTATGACTTTGTGATGAAATCTGAGAATCTGTTTTGATAGGTTTGACTAATAGATTTCTCTGGTTTGTGAATTACATAAAATGCCAGGTCATTCATTTTCCAAAAGCAAAGTATTCTGGTTATCTCCGAATAACCTTCAAAGAGAAACGAGATGCTTGGTGTAATAATGTGCTTCAAGTTTTTGTGTGTGTGTGTGTGTGTGTGTGTAAGTGGCAAATGTTGATCGCACAAAATTCTTCCATTTGCAGAACAAACAATTATATCAAAGTGCAAAATTGCCTCTCTGTCAACTGTTTAAAAGTTGTTTTAGTGACTGTAATCTTACCTTTTTCCAACTGTTTTCAGAGTAATTCTTCAGCCCAGTGTTCAGAGCTGTAAAACCCCTGAACCTAACCTTTCTGGCAGTGCAGGCATTACTAAACGAACCACCAGATCTGCTTCGGGGAAAAGCAGTCTTAAAAGGTGAGAAAAGAGTTCTACTCTGGAGGGTCCGTTTGTCTCCAGTTTACTCTCTTGGCCCCAGCTTCTGGGGCAGATATGAAGATAGGAGGAAGGCGGAGTTTCTGTGATGAGAACGGAGGCTTCTGTGTTACTGGCTGTCCAGAGGAAATTCCTCGTGTTGCAAGTGCGGTCTCTGGCATGACATGGGGAAGCTGAGGGCGTTGCCCCAGAACTCTTCCAGGGTGCTGCGCCGGTCTTGGAGGAAGCCCCTTCATGTCTGTCAGGTCCAGCTCAGTGAGTCATGGCAGAGCAATCTCTGGCCACAGCTCTCTCTCCAAGACCTGCCATGGCTGCTTCCTCTTCTGTCTCCTCAGTTGTTACTCCTTTCATTTATGCTAGGCTCTGTTGAGAAAGTTTTCCACTGTCTCTGGATGTTTGTTGTAAACCAAAGGCACACGTGTAATTTTTAAGCTGTCCTGAGACCCAGCCTCTGATAAGGAACGAGACCTCACGGTCGCTGTTTCCCCGCCTATAGGTAGACAGCAGGAGCTTGGGCGCCATCTGCTGGCGGTGGTGCCGCTACACTTTGTAAGGGAAGCTCTGAGCTTAACCTGGGCCAGACTCTGCATTCTCCTCGCCCGCCTCTTTTACAGTCTTGTCCTTTCATGGGAAGTCTTCATCCTCATTACTTACATCGGTGTAAGTTTGACCCTGGTGAGGTCCACCGTCACTGCCTGTCCCACGAACTCTGTGTACTCGGTGTTCTAAGGAATGCTTTTTAATTTTTTTGTTTTTCCTTGTTGCTGAGTCTTTTGTAAGATTTCTACGGAGCCAGAGTATCCTGAGAACAGGACCAAGAACCAACATGGAGACTTGAGAATTGTCAGGCACACACTGACTCAGAAGTTGGGGATTTTATGTGTGTAGAGAGTTGGTGCCCACAGAAGCCAGGGAAATTAGACTCCCTGGAGCTAGTTAAGTATTTCATGTTCCTTTTATTCTGTGGTTCCAACCTGACAAGAAAATTAAAACACTGACAAAAGGTCAAATTTAGGTATAGTGTCCAGGTGTTAAAACAGGAAAATAGGAGATTGGCTGTGTCAGATGAATCAGGAGCCATTTATTTACCCATTGATTATTTGATTGATTGATTGATTGATTGATTGATAGTGCTGGTGCTGGAAGTTGGTTTCATGTCAGTGAGGCCAGTGCTTTACTACCTAGATAAATCCCCAGCCCGAGTCATGTCTTAAAAGAAAATTAAATGAAAATCAAAGAAAATAAATGTGCCTTATTATATGAATAAATAGTTAAAATGAAAAAAAAATGCTCCTGAAGAAAAATAAGAAGAGTAAATAAGTAAAAGTCCCAGGTAAAATCTTGAGGTCTAACTCCAATTTGTAAATATACGTTATGCCGTACGTAGAGAAGTGTGTTGCCATATAATTATTTACGGTGTGCAAATTTTTAAATGCGCATACAAATGAAGTACCAGCAAACTCCTGTGCCTCTTGATTCCGGTTGGCAGGACAGTTAAGGTCTTAGATTCCAACTTTTCCATTAAGTGGAGGAAATGGGAATACCTTTCATGTGAAGTCAGACTGTCGGAAGTGCCCTGGGAGTGGTGGAGGCAGGGAGCCTCATCAGCATAGCAAGGTCCAGGCCAGCCAGGGTTCTATAGTGAGACCTTAACTCAGAAGAACAACCACCGGTCAGCAGGTCTAAGTAACCAGGCTTTCATTACAGTCCAGCAAGACTTGCTCGTTTGATTCTGAGAAGTGGAGTTCTAGCCAAGCTTTGAATCACATCATCCATATTCCCCTGAGGGGGGCTGACTGTGCACAAGTTTCTCTCTAGGTCTCTGGCTTCAGTGCCCTTCCTGTGGCTTCCACTTGTCCTCTCCGGTGAGCGGTTTCTGATTTTAGTGAGCTGCTCCCAAGGGCCTGGACTGGATGCTTTGAATAGTCTAAGCAGACTTCAGAATAAATAAGCAGGGCTAAATGAACTGTCCCAAAGTGCCTTTCAGGAATTTGGGGTAGTATTAGAAACCAAAAAGGGGGATGGTGGTTGGGGCCTATATTCATATTACCTTAACTATTATCATCTCCAGCTTACAAAAGAAAGACACACAACTGTATATGGCGTTCTTCTATTTCTAGAAAACAAGAATCAGAGACTTCCTCCAGGCTACAGCCTGTTGTGTCTACTGATTGAAAGTTCAGCTTTTAGTTGGAGGACGTTAAAGGAATTGACATTGAAATATGATCTAATCCAGGAAAAATAGTCTCCCCTGAGGTGTTTGGGTAATTCTGACATTCTTAATTGAAATCTCTTCACAATACTCTCCCCCCCCCCAAAAAATAATCACATTCAAAATCAGTATTGTACCCTCCTTCAGTGTCTGTCAGTCTACCCTCGAGGTGCAGGCTCACCAGGTCTCCTGGCTCTCTTGTGGGAGAGGCCCTCTCATCTCTTCACAGTGGCCCATGGGACTCCATTCCCACATCCCCATTTGTTTTCTGAGGCCTCCAGGATGGAGTTTCTCCCCAGCCTCACTTTGCACTGAATTGACTCACCAAGAGACACTTCAACTTCAGAGATCCCCCCCCCCAACACACACACACACACACTCACACACACACACACACACAAATCCTCTTAAAAGAACAGGCTGAGCAGGTGAACGTGTCAGGATAGAGGTGTTTGTTGTTGGAAGAGAAGGACCTCTGTGCTTCTCAGGTCAATGCCCTCATGTTGTGTGTCCATCTGGACCGAAACCACATCCAGACGGCGTGGAGCATGCAGACTGTGTGGGATAGAGAGGTTTGGTTCCTGCACTGGTGCCCTGCATGGCTCCTGCGCATTTGTCAGGTACAGAAGGAAGTTTGTAGTCTCCACACTTTACACCCCCTACCTCCTCTCAGGAGTGTAAATCCATTACAACGCTGCCTTTCTGTGTTTCCACCCTCATCGCACCTCCAGGTGGACGACTTCACCCCATCGCTGCACGTTTCCAGAAGCTCTGGAGTTCCTTTTATACGGTCCTTTCTTTTTCATTATTTCATCCTATTTTCTTAAGTCTGTCTTGTCCAAATGACCTTTCAGGTTGCATCTTTGGGAACCATCACTCTTCTGCCACCAAATGGTCCTAACGTCTGTGGCTCAGGGTAACTTGTACCTTGTCATCCTGTTACGTGGTGTGGTGTGGTGCTCGGGGTCCTTCGTTACTCATCCAAACCATAAATCAGTGTGTCTGTGACCATCTCACCTGAGATGGACTTTTTAAGTCCTTGCTGTGAAATCCATGGCCATCTTTCCTGTCTTTGCATCACGACTCTCAAGGTCTCGGCCCCTGGGTCCTGTTCCATTGCTCTGGGATTTCATCCTTCATCCACCATCATCTCCAGGAGTCCCAGGATGTTGTCTCTCTATTTTTAAGTGCTGGCATTTGGAATTCTGGTTATATTTCCGTTTGATTAGACCTGCCAGTTGTCTTTGTACTCAGTACTCTTAGCTCATGTCTGTAAAAACTACATGCCGAATTCAGATGTGTCTTCTGTTAGCCAAGTGAGGGTCACCTCCAGATAAGAAGCAGTTTTATGGGTGAGTTTGTCTTTTCTTTTTCTCGCTCTTCCTTTTTCTCTGAAAGTTGCCAATGGATTTGAATATAACAACACATTGTGGGAGGAAGGAAGAGAGGAAGGGTGAGTCAGGTTGATTTCTGGTGAGCCCAGATCTCCTTACAGACAGGCCAAGCACTCTGAGAAGGTGGGGCTGCCAAAACTAGAAACTGCTTGAGGCACTGGAGCTTTTCCTGTGACCACATTCTGGCCTTGGAACCACCCAGTAATATCTCTCTCTCTCTCTCTCTCTCTCTCTCTCTCTCTCTCTTTCTTTTTTCATTCTTCCCTCTTCCCCCCACAGCCTGGCTCCTTGGAGGGAGAGGAGGACCGCTTTGCGACAAATGCCCGTGCTGGCGTTATGGTACCTTGCCTTGCTCTGCTGCCTGCGCCTGCTTGTGTTTGTTTATTTTGTTTGTTTCTATTGCTTTTTTTTTTTTTTAATGAAATTTGAACTTTCCTCTGCCCTGCCTTCCTCTCATGTCTGTCTTCATGGTTGGTGGTGTCCTGTCTCTTCCAAAGAGTGTCAGATGAACCACACCAAGTATGCGCTTCTCTGCATGTCCGTGCTTGTCTCGTGTTGCCGCCCTTGTCTTCGGAAACTCCCTCTGGGACGCTTGAAAGTCTTCATGGTAAATCTTTTTCTTTTTTCTCCTCAGTCCAGCCGTTTCAAGGACTAAGACAGTCTTGCGTTAAAAAACCGCTGACCAGCACTCCAGGGAAGACTAGGAACAGAAAACCCCAACAGGATTTAGCCAATCGCTCTGAAAACAAAACAGACACTGCAAAGGCCTTAGTTTCTCTCCAAATAAGAAGTTCATTCAATGAAGAAAATATCACCGGCCTCTCAGCCACGCACTGACTGTAGGGCATGGCTGAACATTTGAGGGCCCGACTCCCCCTTTGTAATTTCAAATTGGATGAAAGCTGCTATCGAAAGTTTAGTCTCAGGTGTCAATACCCAGCCCTCAGCCACCAGAGAGCTTTCTGGTGAGCGTGGTACATGTGTGTTCCTGTGATGGCAATCGTGTTTGCTGCTGGCCTTCAGAAGGATCTGATGAAGGTCTCTTGGGTATTTATTTTTTGTTCAGCCTGTGACCGCCGTCTTGCGATTAAAGATGAAAGAAGACGAGCATCTCTCCAGTGGTACCCTCCGTCTAAGACAGGATTTGGTACGATGTTTCACTTTGCTCCTGTTAATACTGTCGTGATGTTCACTGTGTGAAGTACCCAAGCTGCTTGTCTTTCACCAAAGAGTGCTTTAATAACAATCTGTGAAAACTACATTTAAACACTGTTACGTGTTGCTGTGGTTACCAAAACATGCTAAAGAATGTTGATAGAGTATTTGAACCTTTTCTCAGTTGAAAGGTTATGTAAGTCCTTGTGTCGTTTAGGATGAAGATTTCAGGGCTGGGCGTTAGATCGCTCAGTCACACGTCGGAATTGTGTTTCCTCCAGTACATTAAAACCAAACAGCAGTGCTGGTGTTTGGTGGCTTTAAAGACAAAATTGTTCACCCTCTGTAGAGTCTTTTCTCTGTGCTGCTGTGGAGTTTTGTTATTTGTATGATTCACAGTTTGATTTTAGCGGCAATTGCTTGCTTCTGGAGTTAGGCTGTTTGTGTAAGAGAATTCACTGTTGCCTTTGGTTAGGGAATACGACTAGAAACTGTAGTGTGCCTTCTCTCTTCACCCCTGCTGGAAGCCAACAGCACCTGTGCCATGAAGCAATTGCAAAGCCAGAATTTATCTGTTGCCAAAAAGAAAAAGACAGAGCCAATCATCAAAGAATGCTTTAGAGTTGTCCTGGTTACCGCCACAGCACAGGATAATGGTTTTTATTGCCTCTTCCCAGTTTGGAGACTGGAGAAATGCCGTATTGAAAGCCATTGAGAGCCAATGCCTTCCTAAGACAGACGAACGTCAGGCGAGCAGGCGACCCCACTTGAACAGTTGCCCTTCTTGTAGACGGAATGAATAAGTTAAAGTCTGGTAAATTTAAAAAAGAAAGAAAGGAAAGAAAGAAAGAAAGAAAGAAAGAAAGAAAGAAAGAAAGAAAGAAAGAAAGAAAGGGAAAGACATAGGGTCCCCCGTTTCAGTGTTTCTGTCCTCTGCGGCACTGGCTGATGTTGAGTTGGGGACCTGGGGATATCAATGTAGAATCCACACGAAGAGCCCCTCCCCAGTCAGCTTTTAAACACCGGAGAAAGGAAGTAAGGTCTAGGTAGGAGGACGTTTCGTTTACTTGTAATGCTCAATCAAACTGCACCTGAGTCTAAAATAGCAACCTCGCAGCGTGGTTCTCCCTCCCCTGAGCAAGCTAGGCCTAGTACTTAGGAGACCTTACTTCCGTGTGAACCAAGCTGGATTTGCCCTGTGTATCAGAATGGATGAACAGGGCCCACCCACCGTGACTCATGGTGATTGAGTCTGGGAATAAAACCACTTGGGCGTCAGTGATAACCACAGTGCTTTTTAGAAATTGCCCCTTTGTTTTCAGCTCCAATTGCTACCACTGTGGCGTGGCTCTTGCTAAAATTTCCTCTCTTGCTGGTTGCTTAGGAAACGTGAGTTGGTGAGGACACATTCCCAGGAAAACCTACTTTCAGATGCTGTGGTGATAATTCTGGGGATGGACAGTCATCAGCACCGACTGGTGGCATCTAGGACCCAGGAGGTCTGGGTCTGACTAATGGAAAATCCTTCCTGCTTTGAATTAGTGGGCAACCCCTCCAGAACCTTCTGGGGCAGAAGACCCTGTTGCTATAGAACATAAATCAGTGGCTGTTGGGTGGAGGGGCCCCTTAACTTAAGAACTTCAGATGGCTTTGAAAGTCATCAAGTCCTTCTCCATCCAAATTAGAACTGGGAAGTATGCATATAGGTGAAGGGGAACTCAGAGCCTCCAGAGTTCCAGAGAGGAATCTCTGCAAAGCCGGGCTTCAGGACTTACAGACGAGGCCCAGCTAGAACTCTGCTGCCAAGAGGCAGGAAGGATGGGCCCTGAATATTCAGTGGTAGCCGTATTGGTCAAACATGGCCACATGATGCTCTTCCTCAGAACTTTACAGCTTTAACTTGATCCCCCAAACGTAGCCCCTACCCATTGTCCTGCCCCATGCCCTACCGCCTCTCCCCCACGGGTGGCTTCTACCTCTTGGCTTGGGCACCGACAGGTCATAGAGGCTTTCTCAAGTGTTCTCACGAGGCTCTTGGAGCGTTTTCAGGTCTAATAGACCTTTCCAGCTATCTGGGTAACTTTGTGCCTGGAATGCTTAGGCCTCCGTTACCTTGAATTGCTGTCGTTTGGTGTGTGTCCTAGAAGTAACAGCTGCTTTCTGCATATATTTTCTGAAAGTTCTTACCGGAGTTTAGAAAGCAGTTAGTCAGAAACCTTAAAAATCTATTTTCTTTAAGATTTCTCTTCCACTGAAATGTCCTAGTGAGGTTAGCGACCGCTCTTGCATTTCTCCTTAAATCTGAGTGTTTCTCATGTCACTGGGTGGAAATAATACTACAGATGTGTTTTTTTTCTTTTTAAAAAGACTTGCCTATACTGTATAAGAAATTACCTCCTTAATGATCCAGTAGAACTCACTGTGGATAGATGTGTCCATCAGATTAGAGAACCACGGTTTTGCTTCCGTCATTTGAAGACTCTGTTGTACGCTCGTGTGCAGGTGATTAAGTGAAGTTTTAAAGTGTAACTGATGAATCAGTATTTGATCAATCATTGTCTTGATATTTTATTAAATTGTATATTTCTAATCATGTTTTTTAAAGCTGAGAGAACTGGTTGGATGTTTATTCTCCTGAAGGTGTTTTTAAGACAAAGCTTCACCGTAGCCTGTAAACTTGGCACATACATGTAGTTTTTGATACTTCTTGTTGCATTTGAAAATCTTGTGTATTGTAAAATGGTTTTATACAAAATACTAAATGGTAGAAATTGTATAATTTACAATCATATAATTAAAAATATTAAACAGTTTTTTGACTTACTGCGTCCACTTACTGAGCAAAATCAGTAGATAGTAATTTAAATATAAAATGGATTTGATTTTGTTTTCTCAAGACAGGTTTCTCTGTAGTTTTTGGAGTCTGGCCTGGAACTCACTCTGTAGACCGGGCTGACCTCGAACTCACAGAGATCTGCCTGCCTCTGCTTCCCAAGTGCTGTGATTAAAGGCATGTGATTTAATTTTTAGCTTGCAAGGGACATCAAAACAAAACACTACAGACTGTGTGGGACAAGTAAAGAAAAATATATTCCCTTAGTGCCAGAAGCGCGAATCTCAAGATCAAGATGTCAGCAGGGTGGGTTTCTCTTGAGGTTGCTGTTCTTGGCTTGCTGATGGACCCTTCTCACTGGACGTCCTCTCTGTCTGCCCATCCCTGGAGTGTCTTATGAGGTTACCAGTGAGAATGGATTAGGGCCATGGTAGTGGCTTGCCTTCACTTCTTTAAAGTCCTGCCTCTAGATGTAGCCAGTTGTAAGGTACAGAGGGGTTAGGGCTTCAGGATGCACAGGAGGTGAATGAGTGAGGGTGCCTGCTATAAAATCATTCCACACTGGACAACGTGGAGGATAAGAGTCAGGAACAGTAGGCGTGGGGCCTGTAGGTCCTGGATCATAGCATGCAGCTTGGCCGCATAGCTGGCAAAGCCCATTATGTCTCAGCTCCCTGGGTTATCTGCTTCTTGTGTGACCCAGAATCACACTGTCTGTAGTCTCATCTCCACACTGACATTCCTTCGTTAATGAACCAAATGAAACAGTTCATGCAGAGTGTTCCCCACGACTGGAACACAGGTTTGCCGAGGTTATTTTGTACCTTTTAGCACAAGTGAATGTCTGATAACGAAGCCTGATTTTAGATTTATAGCTCCCATGTTTCTGGTATCTTTGGTATGTAACCTCATGCACCGGAATGGGGTTAGTTCACATTATCTTTGCGGGAAGGTGGAAATACACCCAAAGCAGGCAAGTCTCTGGAGTGTCTTCTTCAGAGCCCCGGCGAAGGGAAAGCTAAGCAAAAGGGCTACCAAGATGGCTCAACTAGAAGCCATAGAAAGGTGGAAGGAAAGAACTCGATACAACTGTCCTCAGCCCTCTACAGGGTGCACACGCTCCCATCCCCAACACGCACACAAACATTTCCTTTTAAAGAAGCAAAGCCAGTTTTCACGCCTGTGTTGGTAGGAGCATGGTAGGAGCAGGAGAGATCAGACTGGTTGTGTATAAAACTGGTCTCTGACCACTACCTATCGACTGGGACTGAGTCAATAGATCTGTTTCTATTTCTATAAGATAGGGATGATAATATTCCTGCTGGATTATATGAGTTAATACCATGAGCCATTCAGGGCAAGTGCTTGGCATGTACTTAATCTGTATTTTCAATTCAAAAAATATGAAAATATTGCTATAATGCTTTTCAAATGAATGGTAACAGCTCCCATTGGTAGCTGTTGAGACATGGATGAGCTGGTTAGTCAGATAGCAGGATACTGACCCCCTGCCCTGCACTGAGGTCATGGATGGGGTCTTTTTTATCCAGATTTGAAGTGTTTTGTTGTGGCGACTGGCACAGTATGACCCTGTTTCTATCATGTTTGTTGTGGGAGGAAAAAGGACCCTTCTGGGCAATCTGTACAGTCTCTTCCCTCACTCCCTTTTTGAGGGGACTGGTTCACGTGTGTGGAAGTCTTTAGGTGCTGCCCTATACCACGCCTGCAGTCCTGCCTTGTTTCTAATGGAGTCTCATCTCTTTGTCAGCCAGTCTGCATGGCCTTGACGAGCTCATGGATGACCAGTGTTCTGTACAAACGGAATTGGCCAGGTAAGGAGGCACTTGGCCCTGAGGACCGGATCTCATAGGGCTGCCTGCTACCAGTGTTCACAGAGCAGCACATTTTTAAACAGAGCCTCTGGGTGGGAGAAGGCGGGGGAAGAGGTACAGGCTGGGTGGGTGCTGCCTTACTGGGAGTGAGCTTACGGAACAAATCTTTTCAGAGAGGACAATTCTCCCTTGTGTAGGACTCTAGATGATGCTGGGTGTCTGGCAGTCCCACCCACACCTCAGTGCCAGCCAGACTCCCAACCATTGGACAGCCCCCGTCCCCTCCTCTCCCATTTCTGCCAATGTCAGGGATTCTGCTGCCCTGCCCCCAGAATGACTAAGTGCATATAGAGCTTTTGTTGGAAGCATCAAAGCTGCCGCCCAAGCACTGGATCCTGCTGAAATAGGGGTTCCTTGCCCTTTCTGCTCTGGTCCAAGACCAATGGGAAGGGAAAAGACATCACTTAGAGACAATGGAAAAGCAGAGCTTCTGAGGGCCAAATTCTAGGGTGGGCTTGGGGTTGTCTAGTCAGCTACCTTCCTGCCTGATCCTAGATGTCTTCACAGTAACCTGTATCTATTATCCCTTGGAGATGGGGGAGGTCTTCTGTGGTCTGACTGGAGGACACAGGAAACACTTCAGGCAGGACAGAACGGGGAGGGGAGCTCGCGGCGGCCATGGTGTACTTATCCGGAGGGACATTCTGCAAGGGTCTCATTGGTCATGCTTTGCCATGAGCACAACGGCTGGCCCTGGACTGGGGTAAGAACAGGTTTGAGAACAGCTTGACCATCTCCTCCTTTTCCAGTGATAGCTGGCTGTCTCGGGCTGTAACCTTTCTAGACCGGCTTTTGATATGGCTCAGAGTCCGCAGGGCCTAACCCTCCGGAGATCCCTCCTGACTACGGTGCTGCGCTCCTCACTGCAAATCTTGTACAATGTAAGCCTATTTTCTCAGGCTTGTGCCTCAGCCACCCCGCAAACATGTCTGCCTCGTTCTTCCAGTATTGCCACTGGGTGTCACGTCGGCTCTGTTGGTGGGTGAGGAGGGAGCCCAGTTGACAGCCCTGGGGTAGCTGCACAGTTACAAGCCCAGTGGTGCTGTTACCACTTGAGTCCTCTCAGGTGAATGCCTCCTGTGGGCAAAAGACCCTCAGCTTCTCCAGCAGCGTGACTGGTTCCACGGGTGCACAGCATGCCAGGGAGAACAGCCTGCTTGCCTGTTACCTCAAGGCCTTATGGGATACTCGGAGAACATCCTCAACAGGCCGCCTGGTATTATTTCTTCCCTTTCTGCCCTTCCAAAAGCCTCTTCATGGTCCCATTACCAATCTGCATTCCTGAGCACTTGGGACTTTATTAAAAAAAGATCCTCCTGTTGCTGTCCCATGAGACCGTCAGCTAGTGTCTCCGTGGGCCACCAGTACAGTTCTGGGGTTCATCAGGAATGAGCACACACGTGCCCTTGGTGCCTTTAGTATTTGACAACTCTCGGGACTGCCTCTCTATTCACCCTGCCCTTATAAATGCTTCGGTGTCCCTAGTTACAGTTGGCCATCTGCAACTGGGCACTCTTGTGAAGAGTTCTTTAAAGGCTTCTGTGGCTCTGCCCTGTTGATTGGACCTGCCAGGCCCACAGGTGGTTCTCTGGGTTGTAAACACCTGTTTTGATTAGGGACAAGTCACTGGTAGCCTTGTAGCCTGAGCAAAAGTTCTGGAGCAGAGATGGATGGGGTTGAGGCAGCAGGAGCCACTAGGGCCTTAAGCCTGAGCTCTCCGTTGGCTCCTAGCCTACCCCAGTATCTCTCTGGTGGTGGTCCTTGGGGTGGCTAAAACAAAAGCATGCCACAAATACTCCAGGATTCCTATGTCCCAGTGAGGTACACATGGTCCTTTGTGTTCCAGTTACAGTGCCTAGAAAGAACACTGGGCCCGGGGAATGGGGCCTTTGTCCTTGGGCTCTTCCCATGGTAGGGACACCCGTGCCTGTGGGTGGTCTGAGTTGTATTGTTTCCTTTTAATAGTAATTCTGGTAGGTCAGGATATGGTGCCTTGAGGGAGAAATGATGTTAGCACAGACTCTGAGGAAAAGTGTCTTGGTGTGGACTTTGGTCGTCAAGAGTTCTGTATCTGTTTAAGGATGGTTTCATCTATTTAAGGAAGGTTTCGGGTGAACCCATTTTTTTGCTTTGTTTTGTTTTCTTTCTTAATCCTTTACTGTACCATATAAACATAGGTGACTACAGGACAGTGCCCAGCCAATTCAGTGCTCAGGGTCCACTCGGAGTTGTCCCTTGGGTTGTACCTAGGGCCACAGTGGGAGCAGACTGGATCCTGGGAAATGGATCCTCACAGGGATGGTGGGAGGTAGCAGTAGCAGGAGGAAATATGGGCGGACCTTGCCTCTCCTCATAGTACTGCATGGTAAGCCTGCAGTGGGCAGCACGTGTTCACAAGAGAGTGTGGCCAGTTTTCCCCACCTTGGGACAGCTTCTGGCTCTTCAGCCTTGCGTGCACATGAGGAACTAAGGCTGACAAGACAGTGTGTGCCTGACCTGCCTGGAAACAGCAAAGACGTTTGCAGAACAGCCTGGCCAAGAGTGCAGACCTGCGGAGGCCCTTGCAGCAGATATCCCTAGCGCAGCAGCAGCTTCTGGTTCCCAAGCGCCTTAAGTTGTCACTCATCCAGAGACATGAAACGACGTGTTGGCACGGCTCATGCCCCAGCAAGGCAAGCAGAAGTCCTTTGCCCAGCTATGTTCTACAGCCCTGAAGTCTGAAACCACTTGGTTCAGAAGTCACACACACACAGGCCACCCTGGACTGGTCTCCCACTTCTAAGAGACAAGGTTTCTCTGGTATGACTAATCTGCCTGGGTTTTAAGTTATTGGTCAGAATCACTGGTTGAGAGTGCCCACCTCATGACATGTTTCCCCCAGCCCCTCAAAGGAGCCTGGCAGGCAACTTTGAGCCTGGGTCCTACTTTGGGTATACATCCATGCAGAATGATCTTGCTGATGGCTTTCTCTGCCCTTGACTTGATTCTGCCATCTTCTCTGGAATACCCAGGCTGTGACTCAGGATACAAGCAATAATTAAATCAACAGCAAGGTGTCCATTGTCTGACCGTGTGACTTGAGGCAGCATTGCTTCAAACTTTCCCAGTGTCATTCACAACTCAGATGGGAATGTTCTTAATAGGAAGCCTTGCTCTGTCAACCTTCAGAGCCAAGGGAAGCAGAATGACGTCGTGGGGCAGCCCTTACACTGCCCCAGCCATTCCATACTACTCACAAGCAGTGTGCCAGCCCCAGGGAAAATGAATAAGGCAGTCAGTTCATATATATTTGTACTCATTCATTTAATAAACATGGGGTCAGAAGCAGGAGGACACCCAAAGCGAACATCCTTGGTAGTAACGTGTCTAGAGGTTCAACTTTGATTCAACCAAACCCCAAGACAGTTCAGAGGGAACGCCAACCCTCACTCACACCTGGGTCCAGTTCAGCACCACCTCAGACTATGACCAAGTGGGGAGGGCACGGGTCTTGGAGACGAGGCTCCCTCCTCATCTCCACAGCTGTGATACCTTGGCTCAGCCCTCCCCCACATGAGGAATCTTCCGATTTTACCAGTGGCTGGGTGGCTTGGCCTTAGGTCTCAAGCTGTTTGGAGTGGGCTTCCAGGTGAGTGACTGACCCATGAGGTGATTCCTAAACTCCATCAGAGGTGGGAAAAACAACACAGAACAGGGGATGGCCCAGGGGAGGAGCCTGCCACGGTGTTCACAGTTGGTAAGTGGGATTGAGTTATAAGTCCGTAGTAACAGCGCTGAATTCTGACACTATTTTGTTTTGTCTGTTTTAGAGAGACAGAGTCTCACTCACTATGTAGCTTTGACTGTCCTGGAACTTGCTCTATAGACCGGGCTGGCCTTGAACTCACAGAGATCTGCCTGCCTCTGCTTTGAATGCTGGGATTAAAGGTGTGCGCCACCACTGCCAGGTGACACTAGTTTTAAGAAAGAAAAACTATACATTTACCAGGAAGCTTTTCATTTGATTAGTGAGTTAAATAACACAGTTTTAAATCATACACCTAACAACCATCTGAACACTAAGTGTGCACAGACATATACCACGAGGTAGTTTAAATCACCACTGAAAGCTAGTACTTCCTCTGCCTCACCGAGTGGTTGTCACTGGTGTGTGATGACAGTTTAAAGTTGGTGTCTGAATAAAAACAACTCGGGAACTTTCTCAGCAGAACTGAACCATTATGGACAATGGTATGAAAACCAGGCTATGGCTGCTTTAAATGGGCAGCTCCAGCTCTACCTGTGTCCTGAAATGCTGGAGGGCTTGTCTAGACAACTCCCTAAGTCATCTCAGTAGGTGGTTCTTCTTTATTTTTATTTTCTTGGATTTTCACAATTCACTCTGTAGACCAGGCCGGCCTCGAACTCAAGAGATCTGTCCTCCAAGTGCTGAGTTTAAAGGCATGCGCCACCATGCCCAGCAACTCTGGGCATTACTTTACACTGGACTTCTGTGGCAGAACTGTTAGAATCTATGTACACATTTGAAACATTATTCCTTACTAAGGTCTCCATCGTTCATCTGTGGGAAGTGCCTGACCTCATGGGACCTGCACTTCACATCCCACGGAGCAAGAAAGTGCAGCCAGTTCACACGACACGGGAAAAGCAACATCTATTGTTCTTAGAGTCTGACTCTTCTCGCGGCAAGGAAAGTCTCTTCATAGTGCTGCTCTGCTAACGGGGAATGGCTGTTAGGCCAGGGCCGGGAAGTCCTCAGGGTCATCCGGGTTGGGAGCGACATCTTGGGTCTAAAGAAAAGAGAGGTTTTAAAGTGACAATCCTTCCCCCACCCAGCTGTGGCCAGCATTAGACCACTTACTGTGTGACACAGGCCAGGCGGCCACCTCATTCCTACCCCTGCCAGCCCAGGGAGGAACCAATGAAGCCACAGTGAAAGGCACAGTGGCCTGAGGGCCCACCGTCAGGAGCTGTCTCCTTCTTGCCCTCTGGATCTGACACTTTCTTGTCCCCAATATGTAACTGTTTAGGGCTGTAGGGTAGGCTCAGTGGTTAAGAACATTGGCTGCTCTTCCAGAGGACCAGGGTTTGATCCCTAACATTCACATGGTAACTCACAGCCATCTGGATCCAATGCCCTCTTCTGGCCTCCAAGGGCACCAGGCATACAGGTGGTAGACACACACAAAGGTAAAGTACTCATATACATACACATAAAATAAACCTAAAAAGTAACCATTTACTACAGGCTAGGTACCTAAGGTAAGCAAGAGTGAATTCACACAGTTTCCCACACAGAACTTAAGTTTCAGGGAGACATGAAGTCGGGAACTTAAGTCACAGCAGTTGTCCAGTGTCACAGCAAGATTTTCTGAAGAGTCCTGAGATGAGTCTCAGCATAGGAGCAGGGGACAGATGTGACACCTGTGGCCTGCACGGGTTTGCTCAACAGGAGTGGCAGTTACTGTTCACAGAATACATTTGTTTTTACTTCAAGTGTGTGCTTAAAAAGGTCTTGTCTTTGTGTTTGTGTGTTTAGCAAGCTACAGGCCCTTAATCCCAGCACGGGAGACTGGGCTGGGACTGGCTATAGCCTCCTGGAGGGAGCAGCACTGATGGGTAATTACGCAGTAGGGGACACAGCAGGAAGAAATGGTTCAGGAGGGAAGCCTTTGCTCAGAAACCTCGGCTATAGGAGGGCGCTGTGCACAAGGGTGCTTTAGAGGCTGGGGATCTACGCGAGATTGGCAGGGGAAGGCGCACAGTCGAGGCTGTGGGGTGTGGCCTGCTGCAGCCGGTCACAAAAGGTCGTCAGGACTTACCACCACTTCTGCTCTGGGGACATAGTTCTCTATTCTTCTGATCCTTCCTCGGCCTCCTCGGGCACTGCCTCTGGCTCCCCGTCCGGGGCGAGGGAGGTTACCAAAGTTAATCTCCAACTGGGATGTGATGTCATTGGCAGCTTTCCGGAAGACATGGGACTCATCCTCATAGTCATCCTTCACCATCTGGAACACAGCCACAGGTCAGACGGTCACACGCACGGCCATCGCCACAGATGCACAGCCTGGGTCCTAGTAACAAACATTTTTAATATGTTGCACTGGTGGCCTGTGTGTCCCTGTGGACTTGGAAGACCCTGAATGTGTCCTAGCTAGACACCAGACACTGGTCTAATACAAGCAAAACTACCCAGGCTACTCTCCTCCTGCCCTCAGCCTCTCAAGTGCTGGGAATATAGGCATGGGATCCTAGTTAGTCTTTGACCAAGCTTCTTTGAATTTACTATTCAAGTAGAACCAAAATCCTGTTGGGTGTGGTGGCTCATGCCTTTAATCCCAGCACTCAGGAAACAGGCAAGTGAATCTCTGAGTCTGAGGCCATCCTGGTCTACATAGTGAATTTCAGGACAACCAGAACTACATAGTAAGACCCTGTCTTAAAACGAACAAATAAAAAAATAAATAACCCACTCTGGACACATTAAGATGTAAGCTTATATTAGCATGTTTCAAGTGTATTTTGTTGAGGTTAAAAAGTTTTAATTTCAAGTCAGGCGGTAGTGGTGTATGCCTTTAATCCCAGCACTTGGGAGGTAGGTGGATCTTTCTGAGTTTGAGGCCGGCCTGGTGTCTACAAAGTGAGTTCCAGGACAGCCAAGGATACACAGAGAAAAACCCTGTCTCAAGAAACAAAAACAAAAACTTAATTTCTGCCGCTCTATTTGCTCATATTACACAAATATGAAAATATTGCCTTCCTGGAATCGGACTTGCTGGAGAGAGTCCTTTCTGTGTAGCTGTGCATGCCGCACCCCAGGGAGCAGAGCAGTCTTCAAGCAGCACTGCTATGCTGCACAGAGGAATTTGTGTAGCTGTCCTAGAACTCACTATGGAGACCAGATTGACCCTGAACTCAGAGATCTGTCCACCTTCTGTGCGCTGGGATCAAAGGCCACTATGGCTTGGCTTTAGCTCAAGCCTCTTTTAACAGTGGCTCTTCTTAAAACTCCTTGCATTTTAAGAAGCCCAAGTAAGTTCTTCCTTTGATTAAAAATCAAAAAGCGAGGGCTGGAGAGATGGCTCAGCGGTTAAGAGCACTGACTGCTCTTCTCAAGGACCCGGGTTCAATTCCCAGCACCCACATGGCAGCTCACAACTGTCTGAAAATCCAGTTCCAGGGGATCTGACACCTTCACACCAATGCTCATAAAATAAAAAGTTAAAATAAAACCATAAAAATTAAAAAAAAAAAAGCATTAAAAAAAAAAAATCAAAAAGCGACAATAACCAGATAACCAAAGCCCCTCAAGTGAAATCTGAACCTTCAGAAGGAAAACAGATCAGTGGTCAGATGGACTGGGAAACAGGTCAGCCCCTAAAGCAGTTGTGCAGGCAATGAGGACCTGGCGCACATCTGTGATCTGAGCACTGCGGGGTGAAGACAGGACAGCTAGAGCTCACTGGCCAGCAGCAGTCTAGCCAAATTGACAAGCTCCAGGCTCAGTGACAGAACCTGTTGGGGGGGGGGGGGTAGGGGGTGGAGGGTGAATGAGAAAGAAACTCAACCTCTGGCCTCCACACCATTCTAGTGTGCAAATGCATCTGCACACACATGCACACACGTATTCCCATATATGCATACCCTGCCCACGCACAATACTAGACTAGAGCTGAACATTCCTGTGAATTGCCCAGAAAATGGAAAAGTTTCCTTGATCTTTTTGGTTCCTTTGGGCTGCATGTTCTTTATGGGATCAAACACCCCTTCAAACTTATTAATTAAAAGCAGAAGTTTGAGATTAAGGACCCATGCAGCTAAAAGGGTGAAGGAAAAAACAAGTGGGACACACAAAGTCAGTAAGAGGCAAAATAATGAACTGCCTGACTCAGAAAATATTTCACTATCAGAATGTCCTACAAGGAAGTGATTAAGGTCCAAGGCTACCCCAAACGCAGCAAGTCTGAGGCTTGGGTTCTCCCTCAGGACTGATCCTAGCCAGAGTGCTCTTCATTGAGTTTATTAGGTTGAACTCTACACACAAACAATACATAGTGTCCTAGGACTTTTTTTGGTGGGAGGTCTCTTAAGACACCAAAACCTTCGAGGCCAGCCTGGTTTACAAGAGCTAGTTCCAGGACAGGCTCCAAAGCTACAGAGAAACCCTGTCTCAAAAAACCAAAAGACTCCAAAACCAAAGTAAGTTAGCAACCACAAGATTTGGCTCATGTTGCTTTAAGAACAATCCTGGCTAAAAATGTCGTAGATTAACTGTAACGATGTAAATGAATGCAGCGCCCCCTAATGGGTGGGGCTTATCCCTACAATTAACTAGGACCAAAGACATTTACTTTATTGAAACCAAACTAGCCAAGGTCAATGAGCCAGCTAACTTAGTTACATCAAATATTCCGACAGATCTTTGCAGCCAGGGAATATGAATCGGACGTGATTTGAGGAACCGGCTCCTATTTTTATACCTGTTTCCCAGCCTTAACAGTACTGTGGTTTCACAGGAAGCTACATTTCTAGTGTTCACAACAGAAAAGAACAACAAAAAGACGTGCTGCCTGCTAAGCCAACTCTGGCCTCCTAGGTCTCTGGTGGAACATCTCAGAACTTACCGGTCAAGTGCCTTAGACCTTGAGCTGACCAGGAAGGCAGAGTGGATATACTGTGTCTTAGCAGCCTCCTAAATGAAGTACTCAAGGTAACTGACCACAGTGCGCATGAAAATCCTCAAAGGAATCTGGAGGAGGTGGGCATGGTAAGAGGAAGTGGGCCGTGGGGCTGAGTCCCTGATGGGGACATCATTAGGACTTCAGCTCCTTCCTGTCTGTTTCTTGGCCGCAGTGAGGCAAGCATACGGTTTTCTGCCATCTGCTTGCATCTTTGGGCCACACAACCTGAGGGTGAATCAAAATTTTTCTCATTATAAGTGATCTCAGGCATTTTGCTACAACACTGGAAATCTAACATCTAACTAATAGAGAAACACAGAGAAAAATACACAGTGTTCTGAGCTGACTGGAAGTCGGCGAGTCTCCCCAGCGGGGAAGATTGTTCATCACCACAGTCTGGTTTGTGCTGTGACAACAGGAATTCTAAACTCTGCACCTGGGTGCTTCAGTGTTCCTTTAACTTCAGTAACAGTGAGAAAGTGGTAAGGGATCAGCCTTGTAAACACTACTTATTTATTATAAACATTATTTCCCTGGAGCCGCTCTGTCCAGGCATCTGGTAAAAAGTCCTGTGCTGGGCTGGGGAGATACAGCCATGGTGGTGAGGTGCTTGCACAAAGCATGAGGGTTGAGTGGATCCCAGCATTCGTGTAAAAAGCTGAGAGCAGCCGGGCGGTGGTGGCGCACGCCTTTAATCCCAGCACTCGGGAGGCAGAGGCAGGCGGATCTCTGTGAGTTCGAGGCCAGCCTCGTCTACAAGAGCTAGTTCCAGGACAGGCTCCAAAGCTACAGAGAACCCTGTCTCGAAAAACAAAAAAACAAAACAAAACAAAAAAAAAGCTGAGAGCATCTTGTAACCCCAACAGCGGGGGGCAGAGACGGGATTAGGATTGTTGGAGCTTGTTAGCCAGTCTACTTGAACTGGTGAGTCCAAGGTTCACTGAGACACCTTGTCTCAAAACATGTCTCAAAACAAAAGTGAAGAGTGATAGACACATGAGCAAGTATGTATACACACACACACACACAGGATCAGTGCTAGACAGGAACTGTGAAGAATAAGCCTACACAACACAGAGTCCGTAAAAATGCCCTCAGTACAGCTGGCTGCAGCCTGGTACCTGACAGTGCCATCAGCAATCTAGGAGCTTCTCAGCAGTTTCTGGAGTTAGACAGAGGAAGCAATGCTGTTCAAATACCGTAACAAAGAGATCACAGAATATAGGTGCTGTGGGATGTCTTTCTGTACGCTGTGAATATGTGGTCTCATTGGTTGATAAATAAGAGCCAGGAGGGAAATCCAAGCAGAGATACAGGAGAAGAAGGGCAGAGTCTTGGAAATGCCAGCCAGCCAGCAACAAAGGAAGCAAGACGCGTAGAAAATGAGGTAACAAGCCAGGAACCATGTGGTAAAGCATAGATAAGAAATACCGGGTAATTTAAATGTTAAGAGCTAGCTGTTAAGAAGGCTTAGCCATCAGCCATGCATTTATAAATAATGTTAAGCCTCTGAGTGTTTTAAAAGCAGCTGCAGGACTGGGCGGAGCAGCAGAACGCCTCTGTTTACATATAGGTTCCCTGGTCTTGGTTCAACTCATAACTGACCCAGTGGAATGCTCATCATGAAAGAGGAGTGTGGTGGTGCAAACCTTAGCCTGGCCCCTGGGACACTGAAACATGGGTGGATGGAGAGTCTGAGGCCAGACCAGGCTACATACTCAAGACTTTGTCTTAAACAAAAGAGCCTGAGGGGACGGCGATCTAATCAAAATAGTAGCCTTTGAAACAGCTGCTCTGTGCCTCTGAGGCAAAGGTGGACGGAACCCTTGGCACTTGTGTCTTCCTGGCTTACTTTCAAGGCCAGCAGAGAATGTGCGGTACTCTCCTGTCAACACACCAAGTTCTATTCCTTCCCATCACCCTTGGTGAGGCCTGAGCAGAAACAAGAATGTCAAGTGGAAGACTAGCAAGATGACTAAGTGGGTACCAAACCTGATGGCCTCAGTGCTGAGAACCACATGTCTCCTCTGGCCTCCACATCACACTCCCCACACAGATGGTTCTGTTTTCACGTCCACCGAGAGAGGTCTGTTTGTGCCTGATGAGGACAACGGTACATATTCCCCCAAGACAGAAGGCTTACTTACATCGTCTCTGTATTTGGACTTGTGAATCACCACTGCCTTGGAAGGAACTGTGGACTCTGGCTTCCGGATATTGAACTCAGGCTTTGGTCTGGTTTGCTCTTGAAGGTTTTTCCACTCATCTAAGGTCATCTCTTGGACTTGATTTTCCTCTTCTACCTCCGACTCAGGAACTCTGTAAAGGTATATTATCATAACAATTTTTTTTTTTTTGCTGATGGAACCAAATATCTACAAAAAAGGTTAAACTTTTGTAGAACTTTATTAGAAATGTAATAAGGTGGAAAGTAACCAGACCCTCAGGGTCACATCTGAGTTTTATCTTTACCATCCTATCCTTCACTGCAAACTAAAGGTACCTTCACAGTGGTTTGTGAAAATGACATCACCCCATGTTCTCCCCATCAATTACACCATCATGCACCTTTTCTGACGGCAGGGGGCAATATGATAATTGGGGAAAAATAAGAGATGTTGTGGACACAAAGTCATGGAAACCACGGACAGAAGTCTTAAAACAATGGGTCACAAATGTACACTTTTATAAATAACCCTTCAGTTGGTTCAGACTCTCTCCAGGCCCATGCTCCAAACCCTTTTTACACCTCTTCCTCATTACGCCAAAACTATTTTTGATCACATTATAAGTTTAGGTTTTCTTGTGACCTCATTATATCTTCATGCTTATTTCCACATTTGTCTGATAACTTCATCGTGAGAACCTGTTAAAAATCATTCATGTTTTACCCTCTTCTATGACACAGTTTTGAGTGAGGTTTTTATTGTAGACCTTTTTGGAGCACTGTGGGTGGAGCTTAGGGGCTGCATGTGTTGAGCAAATGTTCTGTCCCAATCCTATTTAAAACAGACTAGGAGATGGCTCACTCTGGAAGCACCAGTTCCAAGGGATCTTGTGCCCTCGTATGGCTTCCAAAGGAACTGCATTTGCACATACACATGCAGGCAAAATAGACACATTAAAAACCTTTTCAAATGCCCAATATCATTAGTCATCAGAGAAGGGTGGCAAACCACAAGTTACCCCATTCCACACCTAACAGGACAGCTGGTATCAAAAAGGCATTTAAGGGTTGCAGAGATGGTTCATCAGCAAGAGTACTTGCAGCTCTTGCAGAAGACCTGGGTTTGGGTCTTAGGATTCATGTGGTGGCTTACAACCAGCTGTATTCAAGGGGATCAAACGCTCTTTTCTGGACCCCACGGCACCAGGCACTCATGTGGTATACATGTATGCAGGCAAAGCACTCATAAAAATAATTCTTTTTTAAGAAGGAAAAACGGTGTCTTTAAAGGCAAAAAGTGCTGACAAGGGTGTCAAAAATTGGAGCCCAGGGATATATGGTTGGGGAAATGTGTGTCAATTTAGAAAACAGTCTGGTGGGTGTTCAAATTTTATAGTCAGGTGTGGTGGTTCACGCCTTTAAACCCAGCACTAGGGAGGTAAGGTCAGCTGGACCTCTGTGAGTTCAAGGACAGCTGGTCTACAGATGAGCCCCAAGAGTGCTGAGGCTACATAGCAAATTCTAAGGCAGCCTACATAGAGAGATCTTGTCGCAAATTTTTTTTTCTGACAGTTCATATATGACCTAGTAATTTCACACCTGAGAGAAATGAGAACATGCATCCATATGAGACCACACACGAATGTTCACAGTGGTACTACACAGCGCCTCAAACTACAAACTACCAGTGTCTATTGTCTGATGAACAGATAAGGAAAATAAGGGATTAAAAAATAATAAAGGCTGGACATGGTGGCACATGCCTTTAATGCTAGCACTTGGGAGGCAGAGGCAGGTGGGTTTCTAAGTTTGAGCCCAGTCTGGTCTCCAGAGTGAGTTCCAGGACAGCCAAGGCTGTTACACAGAGAAACCCTGTCTCAAAAAACAAAGCAAAACAAAAGTATTAAGATAGGTCATTAAATGACAGAAATTTGGAAACATGATGAAGAGTGAAATAAGCCAGCATATCTTCTCTTTCCTGTGTAAGATCCCACTTATGTGAGGTCTCCAGTGAAGAGGAAAACTCAAAGATCAAAGCAGTCAGCGTAGCAGACGCCCTCCAACGTCAGAACGCTGTGATGAGGAACAATTCAGCTGCTGCATGAAGCAAGGGAGGAAGTGTATAACACATCAGTAAACTGGCCAAACTGGAAGAGTAAGTGTGTGTTTTAGGTTGTACATGCAGGATTCAAGCTCTTCTGTCGAGAAGTTCTGAGCCCGAGAGGTGAACTGGAGGTGCACTGTGGCTAATGCTGAAAGCCCACCGTCAAATCAGTCAGCCAGAGCCATGAGAAGAGAACATTATCGGCAAGGAATGGAATTTTTAAACCATCAAAAATGGCACATTGCTATGATATTTCCATGATTTTGAAGTCTGACAGAGCCAAAGAAACAAGAGCTTCTCAACATTGGCCAACGTGGTTACTCTACTGGCCGCACTGAATTCCCATGGAGGCTTACATTCCGCCGGTCTGCACAGAGCGGCATGGTGGCCAGCCTTGCTTAGCCTCCTCCAGTGTTAGTCTATCTTACCTTGTCTAATATTAGGAACGCCACTGTGTCTTAATTCTGTCAGTTAGAATGATAAAAACTTGCTGGTTTTCAACCTCCGTGCACCTGAACACACACAAGTGTTTACTCCTCAAACAGTGTATCCTACATAATTCACTTTCCCAGCTCATAGAAATTATGTGTCTGTTTCTTTAGTTAACACTGTCCAAATAGGCACATTAACTATGAGTCCTATTTTAAAAACACATTCTTAGTTGTTTTGAGCAGTAAGTTCGCAGCTGTCGCGACTGTCAGTCACTGCCAATCTTGTAAGAAGCAAAGATGAGACTGGCAGGTATTCACATGGCAACCAAGCTCTGGCTCCATTCTAGGTGCCCCTCCCTCTCTCCCACTGTGGATATGAACACAGCCGTGCACACAACACAGTCCTCACAACTCCGTGCTGCGGCAGCTGATTATTCCCATTTTACAGATGAGAGCAGATTAAATAACTTGATTGAACTGGTTCAGTCTATTCTGCAGCTGAAGGTGAGTAAGAAGCCAGCAGCAGGGTGGAGAGCAGAATTCAGCAAGCAGGGAAGCGAGCCTACGGCTGCCAGTGGGGTGAGGATAAGGTACGTTCAGAACATGAAGTAGGGGCCACAAAATGAATCCCGGGAAGGCACAAGAATAGTCAAACTTGAGCATCCCAGCGAGGATGAATAAAGGGGAAAAAAGCAAAACAGAAGAGGTAAGGGGGCAGAAGATACAATACTTGAATTTAATCTATTCTCACTTAAAAAAAACTTAACTAGTTTTTTTACTTAATTACAGATTACTTAACTAGTTTGTTAATAAGATCAACCCAGTATGATATGAGAAAGAGCTCAGCTTTTAAAACCATTAAGGAAAGACTAGAGAGATGGCTCAGTGGGTTAAGAATGCTTGCTCCAGCTGGGTATGGTGTGTGCACCTTTAATCCCAGCGCTGGGGCGCAGAGGGAAGTGAAGCTGTGTGAACTCAAGGTCAGTCTGGTCTGAATATTTCGTTATAGGACAGCCAGGGCTACACAGAGAGACCCCTGCTTTGAATATTGTGCTATAGGACAGCCAGGGCTACATAGAGAGACCCCTGGTCTGAATATTGTGCTATAGGACAGCCAGGGCTACACAGACCCCGTTCTTCTTTGAGAGTACCTGCACTGCAAACATGAGGACCAGAGTGTGAATGTCCAACACCCATCTAAAAATTCCAGGAATGTGGAGTGGAGACAGAAGGATCCTAAGAATTCACTGGCTACCTAGCTTAGCTGAAATAGTGAGTTTTCATTTGTGAGGGACCCTGTCTCAAGGCAACAAGGGACAAAACCACAGAGAAAGACACCTAGTACCCTGCTCTGGCCTCTACATTCACACAAGCAACTCCCCACACATGCACACACACACGCTCGCATGCACACATGCACATTCACACACGCACATGCACACAATGTCCAATCTTGAGAGGGGAGGGGGGATGTATCATTAAGAATCATTATGAGGGATAACCCATAGGTCTAAGAAGCAGCTGCCTACTTGGCTGGAGACTCCTCATCCAGGGTGCCTTGGGACTCCTCCATCATTGAGATCTCGTCCATGGGTGCAGCTGGCTCTGTGTCACTGAAAAGCAGCAAGAACATCTGTCATACAGTCCGTCATGTCACCGAAGTCCTCATCTAGGTAAGGCCAAGGAAACACAATTTAGGCCTCGTTTCTTAGGGGCATGCCCTTGAAGCGACCATATCCACACTGCAGTGAAAAACAGTAAGGGCTGCTTAAAAATATGTTATTTCTCACTCAGAAGCAGAGGCAGGAAGATCTCTGAGTTCAAGGCCAGCGTGGTCTACAAAGCAAGTTCCAGGACAGTCAGGGCTACAAAGAGAAACTCTGCCTTAAAAACAAAAAGTTATTTCCAAAATGTTAGAGATAAATAGAAACATCCATGAATGCTCTAAATTTAAGACCAGACGATAATGATCAGGGGAAAAAAATCCAAACTCTTACAATACTGGAGAATCCATCTTTTCATTTTCTCTTTTTATATATTTTATTTTTGAGAAAATGTCTCACTGTGTAGCGCCGAGTGTCTGTAGACCAGGCTACCCTCAAACTCACATATAAATCTACCTACCTCTACAATGTGCTGGGACCCTCCCTCCAAGTGCTGGACTCACAGGTGTATGCTACCAAGCCTGGCAAGAATTCCAGCTTTGGGGGCTGGAGAGATGGTTCAGTGGTTAAGAGCATTGGTAGCTCTTCCAGAGGTCTTGAGTTCAATTCCCAACAACCACATGGTGGCTCACAGCCATCTATAATGGGATCTGGCACCCTCTTCTGACATGCATGTGTACATTCAGAGAGACAGAGCACAATATGCGTAAAATAAGTAAACCTCAAAAAAATGATTTTAAAAAAGTATTCTAGCTTTCAATTTTTTTAAAGCTTATTTTATTTTCTCTATATGTGTGTTTGTCTGCATGCCTGTATGGGTACCGTGTGGGCGCAGTGCCCACCAAAGATAGAAGGGGAATTCAAAACTTCGAAACTCCCTTATATGAGCAGCAAGTGCTCAATTTGATACAAGGCTTCATGAACTCCTTATTTGCTGCAGATAACCTTGAATGACAGAACCTGGGATTACAGGTATGCACCACCAGTCCCAGTTCATACGGTGCTAGAAGCAGACACAGACCTTTCTGCATGCTAAGCAAAAAAAAATTTTTTTTTGAGACACGGTTTCTATGTAACTTTGGAGCCTGTCCTGGAACTAGCTCTTGTAAACCAGGCTGGCCTCGAACTCATGGAGATCCTCCTGCCTCTGCCTCCCGAGTGCTGGGCGTGCACTACCACCGCCCGGTTGTGAGTTGTTCTACCTGAGCCACATGTACAGACCCTGCAAAATACTTTACCAAATAAACAGCTGTAAGAACTTTGGACACTCATAGGGAAATAAAGTACAGGTCTGAGTGTGATGCATATGTCTATAACCCCAGCACTTGGAAAGCTGAGGCAGAAGGATTCATGGTAATCTGAACCAAACAGTGAGATCCTGTCTCAAATATATATATAAACATATTCTGAGATGTGCAAGTGTGCACACCGTATGCTTAAAATATATGAGCATATATGTGGCCATCTGTCAGGTATAGTTCTGTTTGTCAAGTAGAAATTGATGTGGATTGTTTAGGGCGTGTGCGTGTGTGTGTGTGTGTGTGTGTGTGTGCATCTGCAATTGACTGAATCAGGAGAAAGCTTTTAAAAACATAGTTGTTATGTTGTATTTAGACTCAAAACTGTTTTTAAGGTCTATTTGCTTATTTACTTGTTTTATTTATTTAAGACAGAATCTCACGATGTAGCCCTGGCTGACCTGGAACTCATTATATAGTCCAGGCTGGTCCAGAATTCATTGAGAGCCTCCTACCTCTGCCTCCCAATCCAAAGCATCTGTCACCATACCTCACCCCCTAAAGGTCTATTATTTTATCTTATTTTAGCTAAGTTAAAAACAGTCTAAGAATCTAAGTACAACACAACAACTATGTTTTTAAAAGCTTTCTCCTGATTCAGTCAATTGCACACATACACACATGCGCGCACACACACACACACACACACTCCAAACAATAATCCACATCAATTTCTACTTGACAAACAGAACCAGAGAGAACACAGTTTTTAAAAAGCCAAGGTTCAGGGACTCTCGCTCCACTGCAGGCTCTCAGGGAACACACCCTTGCACCTTACCTAGTGTCTTTACCTGATCCCCAGGAGCGCACACCGCAGACACCCATGCTGTCCTCCATTCTGTTTGCTCTGAAGAAACAAAGAACAGCCATGTTCCTCATCGGCCTCCCAATCAGAAAGCACTGCCCCAGTGTCTGCGGAGACAACTCTTACAAAGGGCCTGGGTTTAATTTCCAGTACCTACATTAGACAGCGACAACTGTCTGTAACTCTGGCATCATCTTCTGACCTCTACAAGCAAAACACTCATGCATGTCACAGCCCATCCCCACAACGTACACACAGATGCATGTAATCTTATATAATGAAATCCTGTCCCATGAGAATGACAGCGCTCGTGTCAAGCTGGTCATCAACAGACACAAAAGCTGGAGCGGAAATGGCACAGCAAAGGAGCTTACGCCTTATCATTGCTGCTGTATCTCTCAAAGTCTCGCTTCCCTCTTTGGTCAAAGGAGTCAAAAGCTCTGTTCCCGGGTCCACCTCGGCCTCTGCTCCTCAGGCCTCCTCTGGGGCCTCCGCGTCCTCTCAGTGGCCTGTCTCGGTCAAACCTGTCAACTGGTCTAGAAGACAGGAATGATGAGAAGTGGTGAACTGGACTTAAAAGGTCTGAAGCCTTTTTGAGAAGAACATACCAACTCTAGAAGGCAGCTATGGTTATAATAAGTCAGAAAGCATGGTGGCTTGACTAAACTAACAGTTCACCACTGAACACATTACCTGGCACTTCTCTGGGCACTATACACACAGCACTTTAATGCTCACAGCCACGTTTAGTACACAGAACTTCTGTAAAGAGATGAGAACCTGAAGCAGCACAGAAAGGGATCTGCCCCAGGTCACATGGTATCAGGTAGAGAGCACAGGTCCTTGTTCTCAACTGGCTTTCACTTGTAAATTAAGTTTCCTTGTTTATATACCATGACTGTGTTAGTTACACGTAAAGGTTCTTTCTTGTCTTGGTATTAAACACTTAATTTGAAATGGTCTGTGTAAGAAAAATGCTTCATCTTTAAAAATTATCCCTCCAAATCTCTCTTCTAAACATATACCCAGAAGGTGATATTTAGAGCTGAAATCTTTAACATACTGAACTTTCTTCTACTCTGTGACCAAAGACAGGGAAGACTAGTGATTCTTAAGATTAATTTAATTTATTTATTTTGTTTTTTGAGACAAGGTTCCACTGTATAACAGCCTTGTCTGTCCTGAAACTAGCTCTAGACCAGGCTGGCCTCAAACTCACAGAGATCCACCTGTGTCTCTCTGTCTCCCAAGTGCTGGAATTAAAGGAATGTGCCACCACCACCCAGTGACTTACTTTATTTTTATTTATGTGTATGCCTGTGTCAATCTATATGTAAGCAAACATCTCTGTGTGTGCCCTTGGAGGCCAGAGCAGGGCATTGGATCCCCTAGAGCTGGAATTACAGGCAGTTGTGAGCTGCCTGGTACGTAAGTGTGCTGTAAACCAAACTCAGTTCCTCTGGAAGAACAGCAGGTGCTCGCCTGCCAAACCTAAAAAGCCTATGTTCAGAGGGTTTGACTAAGTTCATTAAGAGGCCTAAGGAAAAGCTCCTGCTTCACTGAAAGGAATATTTGCATCCCAGATCCACATACACCAACATGACTGTTCTCTGCATCTGATCCTGGGCTCAGTCAACTCCTCACACAAAGGACATCACTTCTGAAGGAAAACACGTGTTCTGCCTGTATAGAGTCAACATCCTTGTCAACTAACTGAGATCCGAGTCACTCCAACTCTAGGTCTCTGTTTTCCATCTCTAAGGGCTGAATTTAGACTCTTTTAAGATAACAAAAAATTTATAATTTTGTCTAGTAACGTGTATCAAGAAATTCGAAGGCGGGGAGGAGGCGGAAAATTTTTTTTCAATAAAAAAAATAAAATAAAAAAAATTCTTTCATTAAATTACATATTGATAAGGTTTATCACAAAAAAAATTCAAAGTAAGTGCACTTTAATTCAAATAAGCAAAAACCAACCTGGATTACAGCCCAGTTTGCAGACTATGCTGTGGGAGATGCTATCCCAGATAAGTGACAAAGCGACCTGGTAGGTAGCTGTGACAGTGGTTTGTCACTGTGGGTCGACAAGCCTCCCCCATCCCAATTTTATCTGTTTTTATACCATCTCTACCCACCTAACTTTGTACTAAAGCAGATGTAGGTTACAACCTCACCTGGCTTCTAATTCCAGGACTCTACTGAGGAAATGCCTGACACAGAGCGAAAGCTGCTTCTGCTCCCATGCGTCATTAAAAAGCCTGATGCTGAGCCAAGCACAGGCCCATTAGCACTGAGCAAGTGGTGAGGTATGAGATACCCAAATAATGGGTCACTGAGTACATAATTAACCACTGAGTGTACAGTTAACGCATCGTGTGCAGTTAGCACACAACCAAAAACACAGAGCAAACGCTGCTGATCACATGGGAAACCCTCGTGTGTGTCAAGAAGAATGAAGGAATAGAGTGGTCAGGTGTGTGCATTACCATTGGTGGTGGTTTCAGTGAGAATGGCCCCATAGGATCACATGTTTGAATGTTTGCCTCTTAGTTGGTGAACTGTGTTGGAAGGACCAGAGGTGTGGGAAGGATTAGAAGGTGTGGGCTTGATGAAGGAGGTGTGTCATGGGGGGTGGGCTTTGAGGTTTCAAAAGCTCTCACTAGCCCACTGCTGTCTCAGTTAGCTTGATTTCTACCTCGTGGTTATAGATGAGAAGCGAGCTCTCAGCTGCTGCTCCAGAACCATCCTGCCTGCCTGCCTGCTGCCATGCTCCCTGGCATGATGGTTAAAGACTCACCCACTGAAGTTTTAAGGCCCCAATTAAATGCTTTCTTTTCTCATAAGTTGCCTTGATCATGATATCTTGTCACAGCAATAGAAAAATAACTGCCGGGCGGTGGTGGCACACACCTTTAATCCCAGCACTTGGGAGGCAGAGGCAGGTGAATCTCTGTGAGTTCGAGACCAGCCTGGTCTACAAGAGCTAGTTCCAGGACAGGCTCCAAAGCCACAGAGAAACCCTGTCTCGAAAAACCCAAAAAAAAAAAGAAAAAGAAAAAGAAAAAGAACTAATGGGGCTGGAGAAATGGTATAGTGATTATGAGCACTGGCTGCTCTTCCAGAGCATCTGGATTCAATTCCCAGCACCCACATGGCGGCTCACAACTGTCCGTAACTCCTGTTCCAGGGGATCAAACATCATCACACAGACACAGATGCAGGCAAAACACCAATGTACATAAAATACAAATAAATAAATTTTTTTAAAAGTAAAATTTTTAAAAAGAAAAATAACTATTATGTCACTTTACTACCTCAGTAGATTAATAGATGGAAAAATGTTGATTGGTTTTGTGATTTCACATGTGTTTGTTTATTGTGTGTGCATGAACACACATGTACAATAGTTTACATGAGGAGGTCATGGGACAACTGCTAATTCTCATAGTAATTATATCCCTAAGTCCAAAATTAGTTTCCTAATCTAACTTCAGAAGAATTTTTAACCTCTTCAATATACTTTTGTGTGTGTGTGTTTTGTTGGTTATTTTTGTTTTGTTTTGTTTTATAACATGAGGGCTTTTCAGGAGTTGGAGAAATGGTTCAGAGGTTAAGAGTGCTGGCAGTTAAGAGATCTTAAAAATGACCTGAGTTTGATTCCAGTATCCACATAGTGGCTTATAACCATTTGTAACTCTGCTTCTGGGGGATCTGATACCCCTCTGGCCTCCATGAACACCAGGCACAGATGTGGTACACATACATACACATAGGCGGAGTCCCACAAACATAAAATAAGTTTTTTTAAATGCTTTTTGTATGAACCTTCTGTTCTTTGAGCTTTATGCATGGTAGGCAAATGCTCAACCACTGAGCTGCACCCCAAACTCACAATTTTTTTTGTTTTGTTTTGTTTTTCAAGACAGGGTTTCTCTGCACAGCCCTGGCTGTCCTGGAACTCCCTCTGTAGACCAGGCTGGCCTTGAACTCAGAGATCTGCCTGCCTCTGCCTCTCAAGTACTGGGATTAAAGGCGTGAACCATCACCTGGCCACAATTAATTTTTAATTGTATAATCATTTCCTATATACTAAGGTATAGGTAAATGGGAGATCCTTTATGTTCTATTGAAGGTAACATGACTTGAGACTTACCTTGGCAAATTATTCGTAGGATTGCCACCACAGAAATGTCACAAAGCCTAGTAGTTATCTGGAAATCTCTGGGGCCCCGGCCACCCTAACCGAGGACTAAGGTACATACTTTTCATCTGTAAACTTCTCCGCTGCCAAGTCTGCCTGTCTCTCAGTGTCATAGAGCCGATATTCCCTGTAGGACCTTCGCTCTGCTCTATCAAGCGCGTCTGTTCCCCGGTTGTCATTCCATCCTTGCTGCTCCCCTCTTCTGGGAGTCCGCTTCTGGCCTGCGGGGAACCAAAGCAAAGCTGGAGCACAGCATCCACAGCACCACGGTTATTGCCTCCCAGTGCCGCGTCTGCTAATTAGAAAACTGCACCAAGTCCTGGAAATGCCAGGGTTATCCCATACCAACTACAGATTTACAGGATGTTCATAGGGAGCCCAGGCCAGTCTTGAACTGATGACCATCTTGCCTCGGGTGTGCTACCATGCTTGGCTAGTTTGACATTCTTTCAGCGCCTCTGTGAATGCTGTCAGGTGTCTTTTACTGGATGGATGGCATTTCACAAATACACCTTTACCAAGCCATAGTGAGAAAGACTCATCTAAGAAAATTAAGGATTAAAAACCCTGTACCTCACACAATACTTTTAGAATCCCATCTGCAGCTGGGCTTGGTGGCCCATGCCTTTAATCCCGGCACTCAGGAGGCAGAGGCAGGTGAATCTCTGAGAGTTCCAGGACAGCCAGGACTACACAGAGAAACCCTGTCTTGAAAAACTAAACAAAAACAAAACAAAACAAAAAAGAATCCTAGCTGCAAACAAACCAAGGGCAACTAGGGTCTATCTTCTGGCATGAAGATAGGTGTTTGTGGTATGCTTAGAACATCGAGAGATATAAATAGAGCTTTTATTGCAAAAATTTACATTACCAAGAAATCAAAATTGGGTGCTGGAGAGATGGCTCAGTGGGCAAAGTGCTTGTTGTGCAAATTATGAGGACCAGAGTTCAGACACCCAGAACCTAGAGAAAAGCCAAGGGTGATGAAGAATGCCTGTAACACCAACACTGGGGAGGCAGACTAGCCTTAGTCAGCTAGTACAGATACACAGTAGAGTTCTGGCTTTATTGAAAGACCATGTCTCAGGCAGTGGTGGCAAAGGCCTTTACTCCCAGCACTTGGGAAGAAGATGGATCTCTGAGTTCAAGGACAGCCTGGTCTACAGAGAGAGTCCCAGGACAGTCAAGGTTACACAGAGAAATCTGGGCTCAGAAAAAGAAAAAAGAATGAAAGAGAGAGAGAAAGGGAAAGGAAAGAAAACTATGTCTCTAGGGGGCTGAAGAGATGGCTCAGCTGTTGGGATCACTGACTGCTCTTCCAGAGGTCCTGGGTTCACTTCCCAGCACCCACATGGCAGCTCACAACTGTTGGTAACTCCAGTTTCAAGGGATCCGACACCCTCACACAGACATATATGCAAGCAAAATACCAATGTACATAAAATAAAATAAGTCATTAAATTTTTTTAAAAGACCCTGTCTCAAGAAAATAAGGTGAGGGCTGGAGAGATGGCTCAGAGGTTAAGAGCACTGACTGCTCTTCCAGAGGTCCTGAGTTCAATTCCCAGCAATCACATGGTGGCTCACAGTCATCTGTAACTCCAGTTCTGGGGATCTGACACCCTCTTCTGGCCTCTGTGGACATTGAAATGCATATACACTGTATATATACACACATGAAGGCAAATATGCTCACACATAAAAAACAAAAAAGATCTTTTCAAGAAAAGAACTATTATTTTTAATCAGCTTCTGATTTTCCACTTGCCACTCATATTTTTAACTATGTATCTCCGTTCAGCTACAGAATTGCTGAAGTGCTTATTCTCACTTTCTGCTTCTCAGTTATTTCTAATTGTATCAATTAAGTGCCTTCCAGTGTCCCTGTATATAAACTGAAACTATTAAATGTCATTTATTATAATAATTGAATACCTAGCAAACATTACAGTTCTCTAAAATCCCAAAATAAAGGTAACCAGAGAGATTTCCGTGTTCCCCCACAACTTGGTTCTAGGAGATCCAGATGCAACTGGACCTAGCTTGTTTCTCTGTGCTGAATCAGCAGGGCAGTTGCAGATGCTGCATTTCCCCAGCCCTTTCAATAAGGAGCTGGGCATATGATCTGGATATTTATTTATTTATTTAAAATATTTATTTATTTATTTATTTATTTATTATGTATACAATATTCTGTCTGTGTGTATGCCTGCAGGCCAGAAGATGGCACCAGACCTCATTACAGAGAGTTGTGAGCCACCATGTGGTTGCTGGGAATTGAACTCAGGACCTTTGGAAGAGCAGGCAATGCTCTTAACCTCTGAGCCATCTCTCCAGTCCTGGTCTGGATATTTATCTAAACCAAAGCCTGTAGGGTAAACAGAATATAGTAAAATCTACAATAAGACTTCCTAAAAGACAAAACTGAATGTGGGCTTATCCACCAGAACCCTGAAAGTCTATGAAAACAAGAATGGAACAACCAATGATTGAAGAATGAATTTATTGGACAAGGCTCATCCAAGGGTTATCATTAGACAGGCAAGAACACTAGAAATCTGTATTTCCATGGGAAAAATAATGAGTTCTACATCGTTGAGATCAGCAACTGTTCTGTTACACAGCAAATGTGCTGAGTATTTGTGCTCACTACACATTCACTCAGGACTTTAAAGTTTGCATTTTTTTTTCTTTTTCTTTTTTTCCTTGGTTTCTTTATGTAGCCTTGGCTGTCTTAGAACTAGCTCTGTAGACCAGGCTGGCCAGGAACTCACAGAGACTGGCTTGCCTCTGCCTCCTCAGTGCTGGGATTAAAGGCATGTGCCACCACTGCCCAGCTAAATTAAAAAAAAATTTTTTTTGAGTACAGTGAACCATGGTCTTTCACGTCAGCACTAACACCTACAGTCACTCTCTGCGGTCCATCAGATACATTTAGAACAGGAGCTACAGGCATGGTAATCATGCACACTTGGAAAAAGAACCCTCATTTCAAAATTTCCATTCTAAAAGCATCAACTAGGTTTCTAAAGCCAGAACCCCTAGACTGTGGACTGACAGAAGAAAGTTCTAAGTATACTAGCTTACGGTTCCAAGAGAGAGTAGATTGCAAAAACAGAAACAGCAATGTACTGTGTGCACGCGTGTGCCAGTAGCACACATGGATCCAGAAGCCAGAGTAAACCCTGGTTCATACCCTCTGAGACCAGGCCTCTCTCTGGGGCTCATGGATTCAGATTAGGGATTGAACATGAGGTACTCATGTTTTCGACCCACACTGTGCTTTCATTACATAAATATATGTATATAATGCACAGTGCTACTCATAATAAAAAATAAGGGACCCATTTGCTAGCTTCTACATTTCTGAGATTGCTTGAGGGGGGTGGATCACCTGCTCATCATGCATCAAACACTGGGTCATCATAACAAAAATATTTCTAATTTTTAAAGGGCTAAAAAAAAAATCGACATTTTAGCCAGGCGTAGTGGTACGTGTCTTTAATCTCAGCACTAGGGAGGCAGAGGCAGGCATATATCTCTTTGAGTTCAAGGCCAGACTGGTCTACAAAGCCAGTTGCAGGACAGCCAGGGCTGTTATACAGAGAAACCCTGTCTCAAAAAACAAACAACAACAATAACAAATCAAAAATTTAACTGGTACTCTTCAAAGGCTAGTATATTTTCACTTGATTAAGAAGTAAATAGAGGGGGGGATGAAGGGAGGATGGCACTTCTTTAATCCCAGCACTTGGGAGGCAGAGACAGGCAGATCTCTGAGTTTGAGGCCAGCTTGGTCTACGAGCAAGTTCCAGGTCAGACTCCAAAGCTACAGAGAAACGCTGTCTCAAAAAACAAACAAAACAGAAGTAAATAGGCAAAACAGCCTTTCTCTAATCTTTCCCTTCCATTTTTATAAATGCGTTTAAGAGAAACACATAATACAAAATGTACAGTTTAATGCATTTCAATTTTAAAAGAAATCCTACACCCACTGAGGTATCCATCTTCGTTGTAATAATTTTCTGATTCTCAAGCAATGTCTCAAATTAACTTTATAGTAAACTTTACGGTAAACATATACCTAGCCGAAGCCTCAACCGTAAAGCTAGAGGTGGAACAGACCGTTTTTCTCAAGCAAGGACAAAGCAATAATGCTCACAGGAATACCTGCCTACCCGTGGTCAAACTGCACTCCAGTCTCAATACCCCTTCTTGCCAACCCTACATACGGTCCTAGTGTTATCACGGGGAAAACGGGGCAAGCAGGCGGCAAGAGCGTGGCTGCAAAAGCCTTGACGCAGTTCAGGTGACAGCCCTGAAGTCTGAAGGAGCCTGCTGGGCACACAAGCACACCCAGCGGAGGGTTGGCCCTTCTGCTAACCAGAAAGGGTAACTTTGAACATTCTGACTGCAAAGGTTAAAGCCGGCTCTCCAGAAACAGTACTGAATCAATTACAGTTAACACTCCTCACCTACGCTATTTGTTCCACCTGCAATCGATGCCACAGAAGCTACGAGACGGAGATAAAGAAAAGGGATAAGGCGCAGAGAAGCCGGGACCCCAAGCTCAGGGTCTGCCGTTCCGGGGCTCCTGCACCCTCGGGTGCCCAGGCCTCCCTGAATCTCGAGGCCCAGAAATTCCTGAAGGTTTCAACTGCGCGTCGCCTACGGAGCTGAATCCCGCAGAGGCCCGCGGTGGGGGTGGGGGGGTGGGTGAAGGAATGAAGGATGCAGCCAGGGGCAGATGTCGGGATTTTAGCTTCGCAACCCTCAGCCTGTCAGTCCCCGGCCCCTCCACCGAACCTGGACCCCGGGCCTTCTCGTCCATCAAGAACCTCCAGCTCGGTCCACTCCATCCCCGACGCGGAACGAGTCCATAGGGACAAGACCCCCCCACACCCCACCCGGGAGGATGACTCCCTGACCCCTTCTCGAGGATAGGGATCCTGGGAGAGTAACCAAGGATCCTCGGTCCATCAAGATTCACTGCCCTGCTTACTCTACCCCAACTGTGATGAGCCCACCGGGATTAAGACCCTGGCCTCTATACCAAGACAGGGTGACCTGGAAAAGTGACAACCTAGGAGAGTGGCCCTGGAGAGTCATAATCTTGCGAGAGACTGACTCCGGGAAATTTGACTCTGAGAGGGTGACCCTGAAGGGTAGGATATTATAATACCCCACGGGAGGGTTATTAGGGTGATTACTCTGGAGGGTGGCTGCCAGAAGGGTGACACCGGGCCCTGCGCCCATCAGGACTCCCAGCTCTGAACTTGACTCGCCCACGCGGGACCTATCCCCGCGACCAGAGGCCAGCGGCGGAGGGGGTGAGCTGGGTGCCCACGGCGTACCTGACGGCTGTGGGCCCCCAGGGTTGTCCGGCTGTTGTGCGCTCGCTGCCGCGAGGCTCTTACGCTCTTTCTGCGACTCCCTGCGGCCGGCCGCGCCGGGTCTGTGTCCTGAGGCCACAGCCGGGCTCCGGCCGCCGCGGTGCCCGACCCCGCTGGCCGCCGCCGCCTCGTCGCGCCGCTTGCGCTGCAGCTGCTGCTGGCGCCGGTGCTCGGCCTCGCGCAGGATGTCGAACGGGTCCGACTCGTCGTCCAGCAGCTGGTGGAAGCGGTTGGCCACGACGCAGCCGAACGTCTCCTGCATCGCGGCGCCCGCGGCGGCCACCGGGCTCCCCAGGGCCCCCTTCATGCCGCCGCCGCTGCGGGCGCCGCGGGCAGCCTAGGCCAGCGAGGCTCAGGGAAGCCGCGGGCGAGGACCCATGCTGCCGCCGCCGCCGCGCTCCCGGCCCGCGGTGGGCTCCGCCCCGCCGGCGCGCGCCAGCCAATCAGCGTTAGCAGACACGCCCCCCGGCCCCGGCGCGCACGACGACCCAATGGGCAGCCGCTGTCTGTGACGTCACGCCCCACCTTATCCTCCCCTCCCCCCCCCATGGCCTGTGGGCGTGGTGGTGCGGGACTGGGGCGGAGCTACCACGGGAGGCACCGCGGAGGCAGCTCGCGTTTGCGCATCACTGCCTGGAGGGAATCCGGTGGCGCGTCGCTGCGCTTCACCTAGGTGACCTGGTCACTAGTCCTTCAGGGGCTGCGTGTTCGGGGATGGCTGTAGAATGAGTGAAAGTGCTTAGAGGAGAGTCAGAGTTCTCAGGAGATGGAGGTATTGCTGGGAACTGAGCCAGTCAGGCTTGCAGAGACTTGAGCTTCTGACAGAGGTGACAGGGGCAGAAGAGCAAACCAAAGAAACAACCCTGCGACCCACTGTGATGTGGTGATGCGTGCAGGCGCGGACAGGGTGAGGTTTAGATAGTGGTTGTTTGCTTTTGAGACATTCAGTTAAGGCCTGGTTTCTGGTACTCAAATTCCAAACTAGGTGTCAGGCTTGCTGGCAAGTGTCTTTACTTCTTGAGCCATCTCTCCTGTCCTGAAAATTAACTCTGTAAGTTATCATACAACTAATGGTTCTATGGTAGATGTGTTTATAAATGTGTATATATGCATATATATGCCATTATGCTTTCTTCAGAATTGTTCCCTTCCCTCACTTCTCCATGCCCCACCCCTGCCTTCTGTTCACATGTAAAAGAAATAGTTAAACCCACGCGTTAAAAGGTCTGAGTTTTACTGCTATTCTACTTTCCTGTGCAAAGAAGTCGAAAGTGATTTTTGTCTTAAGTTGTAATTCCCCAGGCTTGCCATTCAGGCAGCTGATAGATTCTCAGTAACTACATGTTGAATTGACTAGAGATTTTAAGAAGCTGGTCATTTCCTTTTTTGAATTAAAGAATAATGCCTGCATTTTCTAGCAAAAATTGAAAACAGTTATTGAAATGAAAACGTATATTATTCTCAGAGGTGCTATCATAGTGACCAGAAGGCAGAGGCAACTCAATGAAGTGTGCCACAGCAGCAGCTTGTATTCTGGGCAGAAAAAGAACAAGTGTTGGTACACTCTGCAGTGCAGATGAACTTTGAAACATTGTGCAAAGGGTCAGGTCATGTCAGGAATGGGTAAATCCACATGGTTTAGTTACCTTTGCCTCACTGCATCCACAATAGCACACTAGACAGATTTGTTTTGGTGCCTAGTATCAGAGGTGTTCAGTTCATCACGGCAAGGAAGGCATGGGAAAACATTCAGTTCATGTTGGGAGTCTGGGGTGGAGGCTGTTCTCATCATGATGGACCAAAAAATCGAGAGCAAAAGAGGAACCAGGCAGGGGTAATTTATCCTCCAGGGACTCATCCATCCAGGCGCTCTCTCCTAAAGACTCCAGAGTCTCCCCAGATAACACTACCAGCTGAAGAACACGTGTTTAAACCATGACCCCACAGGGGCATTTCAATATTCCTGCTGTATCACTTGAAACAGAAAGCAGGTTAGGAATTTAATTGGAATGCCTTCTTTTCTAGAAACTAACGTATTCAATGATTTGTTATGTGGTGTAGATTCATGGCATTTAGTTTATTCTGTGTGGTCTTGCACACTGTAAAGATTTGTCACTTATGTTGTTTTAATACAGAGGTGATTGGCCAGTAGCCAGGCAGGAAGTATAGGTGGGGCAACCAGAGTAGGAGAATTCTGGAAAGAGAAAAGTCAGTCACCAGCCATATGCAGAGGGAGCAAGATGAGAATGCCTTACTGAGAAAAGGTACCAAGCCACATGGCTAACTATAGACAAGAATTATGGGTGGGTTTAAGTAATAAGAGCTAGTTAGCAATAAGCCTGAGCAATAGGCCAAACAGTTTATAATTAATATAAGCCTCTGTGTGTTTATTTGGGACTGAATGGCTGTGGGACTGGGTGGGACAGAAACTTCTGTCTACACAATCCTGAACTACATTTTGTTGTTGTGTTTTGGTTTTTTGAGACAGATTTCTCTGTGTAGCCCTGGCTGTCCTGGAACTTACTCTTTGGACCAAAGTGGCCTCAAACTCAGAGATCCACCTGTGTCTGCCTCTCAAGTGCTGGACTTAAAGGCATTGTGGCACCACCACTGGCTTATATTATTCATTTTGTTGCCCATGTCAGTGCAGCTTTAGACACAGGACCTTTCTCATTGACTCCTGTGTTGCTTTGAGATACATAATGATAGTGCTCCCATACTTTCTGGAAGTAAAGATGATTATTTACTCCTGGAAGCTCTTGTACATTTCCTGGACTGGTCTTGGCATCAGCCATTTCTCCAAAGAGACTTGATTCCTATTACTGATGATTGATTTTAGAGACAAGAAGCTGTGGGAAGGTGATCACTTTTTTGTACATATGACATCAAAGGCACAAGCAAGTCACACTTCATCAAATTTAGCTGTTAAGGAAAATGGAAATAAAAGCTACCTGTGACAGTCTGGCACATTTTCTCTGATAACTGGCATTTCTATTATTCCATTGTATTTTTTCCCATTTTCACGTGTGTGTGTGGTATGCATGTTTACATGGGTTTGAGCACGTATGTATGGATGTGTGTGCACCTGTGTGCAAGTGCTTGTGGTGGTAGGTCTGAGGTTGATATTAGGAATTATTCTCATTTCCTCTCCCACCTTATTTATTGAAGTAGAGTGCCTCAGTCAAACCCAGAGCTTGCCGATGTTGCTAGTCTCCCTAGCCGGCTTGGTTAGGGGAGTCTCCTGGCATGGCTGTAATTTTTAAAGGAAAACAATATACATTAGGAGGATGTGAAGAGGTTTGGACTTTCAGTGTGAGCACTGGAAGAAAGAGCAGGGCAAGTCTTTAAAAAATTAAACTTCAGAGGTTCTAAATGGGCTTCTGCTTCATGTAGACAGGTTGGAGTGTGGATTTTGATGATTTAGAAATTAAATAGAATCAGGCAGAAAAGGATTCAGAAATGAAGACATTTGTAACTGTGAGATATGTATAAGTAGATTTGAAACACACACCCAAACAGAAACTGATGTGGGAGTGTCATATATCAATCTCTTGATTTCATTGGTTAAGTAATAAAGAAACTGCTTGGCCCTCATAGGTTAAAACATAGGTGGGTGGAGTAAACAGAACAGAATGCTGGGAGGAAGAGGAAATGAGCTCAGACTCAACAGCTCTGCTCTCTGGAGCAGATGCCATGCTCCCCTCTCCCCAGCAGACGCAATGAAGCTCCGACCCAGGATGGACGTAGGCTAGAAGCTTCCTGGTAAGCGCACCTCAAGGTGCTACACACATGAAAGAAATGGGCCAAGCAGTGTTTAAAAGAATACAGTTTATGTGTTGTTATTTCGGGGCATAAGCTAGCCAGGCAGTCATGAGCCGGGCTGTGGGAAGAGGCCCGCAGCTCACTTCAACAAGAAACTATACACAAATGACACTGGCATTATTAACAAAAACAATAGCCCAAATTTGGAAGCTACCTAGTGCTTATCAGCTGATGGCTGAAAGAACTTTTTAAGGATGTTAACTTTTTATTTTTTATTTCTCTCTCTCTCTCTCTCTCTCTCTCTCTCTCTCTCTCTCTCTCTCTCTCTCTCTGTGTGTGTGTGTGTGTGTGTATCCTTTGGAACTGGAGTTACAGGCTGTTGTGAGCCACCTGGTGTGGGTCCTGGAAATCAAGTTCTGGTCTTCTGCAAGAACAGTTAGCACTCTTAATTATAGAACTATTTTTCCAGCTGCATTTCTATACATCATACTAAATAAAAGAAGCCAGACACAATATGCCAAAGGCAATAGGATTCCACTTATGGAAAATATCAATTATAAAGTTCATACAGACAGAAAGTAAATTAGTGGTTTCCAAAGGGTGGTATTTACATATTACAAAAGCCTCCTGTTTATTTTTTTCAGATTTAAATATTTTGTGTGTATGAGTTTTTGCCTGTTTGAATGTGTGTGCATCATGTGAGTGCTTGGTACTGGTGGAATCCAAAGAGGGTGCAGGATCCCTCAGAACTAGAGTTGTGGTAGTCGTGAGACATTATGTGGGTGCTGAATACTGAACCAGGATCTGCTTCAAGGACAACAAGTGCTCTTAACCCCAGAGTCAATGCTCCATCCCTCAAGTCTCCTGTTGTAAATGCAAAATTCCACTTAATAAACTTAAAGCTTTGTGCACCATTGTTACAATCTAGTTTTTAAGCTTTTTCCCTCCACTTCAGAAGATACCTCTGGCTAATCAGTCAACCCTCTTTCTACCTTTAGCACAAGGCAACCACTAATTTTGTGTTCTAGCTCTATTAATTGATAAGTGTGTGATTTTGTTAAATATTTTTATTGCTTTTGTGGAGCCCTCACAGTATCTGTCTTAGTGTTCTCGTGTGTGTCTTAGACACCATGACCACAGCATGCCTTTTTCTCTAAAAAGAAAAAAAAAGCATTTAATTGGGGCTTGCTTATAGTTTCAGGAGGTTTATTCTGTCGTCACAGTGGGAAGCATGGTGGTACACAGGCACACATGGTGCTGGAGAGGTAGTTGAGAGTTCTACATCCTGACCCACAGGCAGTAGGGAGAGAGAGCCACTGGCCCGAGCTTGGGCCTCTGAAAACCTCAAAGCCCACCCCTAGGAACACATACGCTCCAACAAAGGCCATACCTCCTAATCCTTCCTAGTAGTGCCACTCCCTGCTGACCAAGCATCCAAATCTATGAGCCTGTGGGGGCTCTTCTCATTCACATCACCAGAGTGTCCTCATGTATAAGTAGTGTTATTATATTATATTAAACCTACATGAGAAAGATGACCTGATTTGAGCTTAGCAAAAAAAGGTGATTCACTCACTAACCTATTTTTTCAACTGTTGTACATGGACAATGTCATACATGTAAGTAATTCTAAGTGTCTATCTCTATATAGCTCACATTTATTATTACTATATTTTAGTAGGGAGGGGCCTTGCATGCCACAGTGAGAATGTGGTCTGAGGACAAGTTGCTAGACTCAGTTCTTTCCTTTCCTGCTGTGAGTCCAGGTATTGAACATCAGGTTGATGGCATAGGTCCTTACTGGCTGATCCATCTTGCTGATCCCATCTCTATTCATAGGTAGCAATCGGATTTTTAAATCTTTCTGAGTTGTTCAAGAATGTCTCCCAGGTTCTATTGCCTCTGTTTATTTGTTTGCTTTATTTTTCCTGCTGGCTGTCATGTGGAACTTCTACAATTTCAGCCACACCAGCCCTGGAAGGTGTGAACAAGGTGCCGGCCAGTCTTCTATTGTCTTCATTCCTCACAGACTGTAGTAGAACACACCCCTCAGAGTGTACCAGACTTTACCAAGTGGTTGGACTAACTGCACGAAAGAACTTGAAGTCCCAGGTGAGATTACTGAAACTGGACTTATGTGTTTGAATGCTTAACCATAGGGAGTGGCACTATTAAGAGGTGTAGTCTTATCATGGGAAGTGTGTCACTGTGGAGGTGGGCTTTGAGGTCAAATACATGCTCAAGCCATGCCCAGTGAGACAGACTCCTTCTGCCTGCTGATCTAGATGTAGAACTCTCAGCTCCTTCTCCAGCACCTTGTCTGCCTGCGTGCTGCCATGTGATAATGGACTAAACCTCTGAAACTGTTATCCACCCCCAATTAAATCTTTTCCTTTGTAAGAATTGCCATGGTTGCCGGGCGGTGGTGGCACACAACTTTAATCCCAGCACCTGGGAGGCAGAGGCAGGTGGATCTCTTTGAGTTCGAGGCCAGCCTGGCTTACAAGGGATAGTTCCTAGACAAGTTCCAAAGTTACAGAGAAATTCTGTCTCAAAAAGGAACTGCCAAATTGCCATGGTCATCGTGCCTCTTCACAACAGTAGAAACCCTAACCAACACTTCCACAAACAGTGGCTTTCTTCCTCTCTCCTCCTCTCCTCTGCCCCTCATTCTACTCCTCCACTCTTCCTTTCTTAGAACAGGGCATTGTAGGGCTGGTGAGATGGCTCGGAGGTTAAGAGCACTGGCTGCTCTTCCAGAGGTCCTGAGTAATCACACGGTGGCTCACAACTATCTCTAGTGCCCTATTCCAGTGTGCAGTCATACATGCAGGTAGAACACTGTATACATAATAAAAAATCTTTAAAAACAGACAAACAAAAACCAAACCAGTGCCTTATATAGCCCAGGTGGCCTCAAACTAGTTTACAGTCAAAGATGGGCTTCCTCTTCAGATCCTCTTGCTGCCAGTCTTGAGTGCTGGAATTACAGGTTTAGGTCACCTTTCCTGAATCAGGAACTCTTTTCTTGCTATGATTCTTTGCTTCCCTGTCATGGGTTACACTTTACTATGAAAGGACTTCCTAATTAACCCTGCCATACAGGTATCTTCCATCCATCTCTGTCATTCTTTACATAAGCCTGTTTCCTACACACAGGATCGTGATTTTTTTTACGATCTAATTTTTCCTGGAGCCGTTTAAATCCTCAAGTATGAGTTAGTCCATCTAAATTAGAATAATATCCCAAGGATTGGGGCTGGAATACTGACTACAGTATACTATAGGATACTTCTTCATAATGTAAAAGCTGCTTCTTGCGGCTGCAGAGTTGGCTCAGTGGTTAAGAGCATTGACTTCTTTTCCAGAGGATCTGGGTTTCATTCCCAGCCCCCACATGGCAGCTCACAATGGTCTGTAATTCCAGTTCTAGAGGATCTGGCACCCTCACACAGATATCAATGCATATAAAAATAAATATATTTTTGTTGTTTTTGGTTTTGGTTTTTGAGGTAGAGCTTCTCTGTGTAACAACTCTGGCTTCTTTGGAACTTGCTTTGTAGACCAGGTTGGCCTCGAACTAACAGAGATCTTCCTGACTTTGCCTACCAAGTACTGGGGTTAAAGGCATGTGCCACTACTGTCAGGCAAAATAAATTTTTTTTTTTTTAAAAAAAAAGCTTTTGGGGCTGGAGAGATGGCTTGGTGGTTAAGAGCACTGCCTGCTTTTCTAAAGGTCCTGAGTTCAATTCCCAGCAACCACATGGTGGCTTATAACCATCTGCAATGAGATCTGGTGTTTTCATCTGGCCTGCAGGCATGCATGCAGGCAGAATACTATATACACAATAAATAAATCTTTTAAAAAAAAAGCTTTTTCTTGATCAATGGAATCTGCCTTGACATTATTTAGTAGGTGTTGTAATATGAACAGTGTTTAAGATTCCTTCCTGTTATTGTAATAAAACACTTTGATAAGAAAAAACTTAGGGGAGGAAAAGGTTTCTTTCCTCTGATATTCCCAGGTCACAGTCCATCACTGAGAGAACTAAGGGTGTGAATTCAAGGCAGGAACCTGGAAGCAAGAGACATGGAGGAATGCTGCTTGTTGGCTCACTCAGAGACTCATGTTTGGCAAGCCTTTCTACACAGCCTGAGAACACCTGCCAAGGGAATGGTGCTGCCCACAGTGGGCTGAGCCCTCCTACATCAGTTAATCTAGACAATTTCTCACAGAATTACCCCAGGCAATCTGATCTGGACAATCTTTCAACTGAGTCTCCCTTCTCAGGTGATTCTAGGCTGTGTCATGTTGATAGTTAAAGCTAATTAGAGTAAATAACTTTAGTTCTTTTATCTTCCTTCTCCCACCTACCTTTCTCTATCCTTTGCTTTCACACTGTGATCTCTCAGATCTTCCAAGGAAACAAAGTAATCCTGCTGATAGCCTGTAACTTTTTTTTCTCTTTTTTTCTTTTTCCTTTTTTAAGGGACAGCTGTGGGAGCCTGTGACTCTTACTGGATGCTTCTTTAACTATATTGGACCAGTGCTTGCTTATTCTTCAAAGACTCTTGGCTAAGGTAGGTCATACTCTAGACAGAAGGCAATGATCCTGTAGCTGTAAGTTTATAATTTCTATTTTACTAAATAGCTCACAGATATGGTGGTGCTTTGTTAGCCTTTATTGAATGATGCCTCTAAATAGCAACGATATGAACTGTTGACTTCAGAGCAGAAGACTAGAAAATTGCTTTAAAATAGGTCTTTTAATCTAGGAATTTGATTAGAATCTGGTAAGGATCAAATAAAATTATTCAGGATTAATGAAAACAAGAGGAGTGTTTGTAAACTGGGGACTCAATGAATCAAAGGCGTATATATTTATTGTATATGCTGATGACCCCAAGTCCGGAAGAGGATGTCAGATGCCCTGGAACTGGAGTTGTGATCCACCAGACATGCACACTGGGAAACAAACCAAGGTCCTCTGCAAGAGTGTCAAATATAACCCAGCCATCTCTCCAGCCTCCCAGCTTCCATTTTCAAAGCTGCTTCATATATATTTTCCATGACAGCAAATAACTTTATGTATTTAAAAAATTATTATGGCCGGGCGGTGGTGGCGCACGCCTTTAATCCCAGCACTCGGGAGGCAGAGGCAGGTGGATCTCTGTGAGTTCAAGACCAGCCTGGTCTACAAGAGCTAGTTCCAGGACAGGCTCCAAAACCACAGAGAAACCCTGTCTCGAAAAACCAAAAAAAAAAAAAAAAAAAAAAAATTATTATGTAGCCAGTCAGTGATGGTGCATGCCTTTAGTCCCAGCACTTGGGAGGCAGAGGCAGATGGATCTCTTAAGTTCGAGGCCAGCCTGAGCTACATAGTGAGTCCCAGAACAGCCAGGGTTACACAGAGAAACTCTGTCTGGAAAAAGGACAAAAACAACAAACAACAACTACAATAACACCCAGAAATTTAGTGTCAAAAACTTAAAAAAAAAAATTGTATTAATTAGCAATAAAGTAGACTCGTGCTTCTTTATACACTACATGTTCAAATTGAAAAACCTTTTTTAATTCCATTTTGAGACTTTAAGATACATTTTAAGGGGCTGGAGAGATGGCTCAGTCGTTAAGAGCATTGCCTGCTCTTCCAAAGGTCATGAGTTCAATTCCCGGCAACTACATGGTGGCTCACAACCATCTGTAACGAGGTCTGCTGCCCTCTTCTGGTCTGCAAACACACACAGACAGAATATTGTATACATAATAAATAAATAAATAAATAAATAAATAAATAAATATTTTTTAAAAAGAACCAAGAATGTCTATATTTTTTTAAAAAAAGATACATTTTAAAAGACTTTTATCAGACTTTTTTTCCATAGTGGGTGCTGAGGATTGAGTCCAAAACCTTACATATTCCTAGGTGTGCCAATAAACCACACTCCCAAGCCCCTAGGGACTACAATTTGAACAATTAGTCAAATAAAATAATGTAATCTGTTTTCTGAGATTTTTGTTTGTTTTTCTTTTTCGAGACAGTTTTTTGTGTAGCCCTGGTTGTCCTGGAACTCACTGTGTAGCTCAGGCTGGCATTGAACTTAGAAATTCATCTGCTGCTGCCTCCTGAGTGTCTGAACTAAAGGCACGTGTTACCACCATCCGGCTTGAGATGGGTTTTAGTCTGTCTTCAGAGTTATTACACATCATTAGACTGTTTGTTAATTATATCCAGGACAGAACATAGATTTCCAGAATATAACCACACTTCATATAGCCCCCTGGGAGCACAGAAGTGGAACCAGAAGCAGCTCTCAAAGTGACTTCAATTCTCCCAGCATCACACTCAGGTGAATCCCCACATTCCTGATATGTTTTTCATTCTCTTGAGGCTGGAAGCCAGTGGAATTTCCCGGTTACCCTTGCTCAGGGGTAATTTTTAGAAGCATTAAGTCAGTGTACTGCTTGCTCTGTGATTCATCCTGCATATGGGCATGTTGTGAATGCTACACAGGAACTATCGGCCAGTGTTTAACCGTTGACTCTTGCCAGCCCAGAATTCGAGTGTTCCTGTGACCATCCCTCTTTTTCCTTTCACTATCAATTGTCAGATAGATGACTTATAATTCCCTTTCAGGGGATTCCAAAAATTGTAGTAAGGTTTTTTGTTTTTAAATTGTAAACTTTTTTGTTTCACAATTTTATTACATTAAGGGAAACAAAAGCTGAGCTTTCAGTTTCCAGATTGACTATTAAAATCTCATCTGGATTTGCCCTACACATACAGTAGATACCAGCTCTAGTAGCCAGCCTCCAGGAAAAAAAGAATACATATTTACAATTTTAAGTTGTTATGCTTCCTTCGTGTATATCATATGCATACATTGTCCTAGGAAACCAGAAGAGGGAATTACATGCTGCTACCATGGGTGCTAGAAGGCAGGTTCCTGAAGAGCAGCGAGTGCTCTTAACCACGGAGCCATCTGTCTGTCTGCCCAGTTCCTTATTTTTGAAAGGATATTTTCACTTGTCCCACTTCAAAGATACACATTATTCAGTGTATCCCCTTGAAATATTTTCACTTCTGTTCCCAAGTTACTTTCTCTCCATGAAATCAGATTTGATTTCTGTATCTTGCCATATTTTGTTTATGGCAAAATAAAATGTGATTTCTCCACTGGAAAAAAAAATAAAACATAAGACACACACTATTGGCTGCTTTGATTTGTTAACTTGGGAAATTCCCTTTAAAGCAAAACAAAACATTGTGGCTAAATTAACTTATGCATAGCTTTGCATTAGCAGGTTTAGTTAACGTGTTATTTTGCACACATGATGGAGTTACCAGTTCTATCGCTTGACCACTGCATATTCATTCAATATATATATATATATATATATATATATATATATATATATATATATATATATATATATAAATATAAATCTTTACTGAACCGCTACTAGGATCAGGCTGTCTGGAAAATACAGTTACCAGTTCTATCCTTTAACTACTTAATAATTTATTTGTCGATTCAAGTCTTTGAACCGCTACTAGCGTCGGACTGCCTGGAAAACACGGCAAGCAAGTGAGCCGGAGCCACGCTTGCACCTTCCAGTGAAGAGGTTGGGCCTTCGATTTGCCACTGTTCGGGCGTAGGGTGCCGAGATAGGAAGGGAGCAGACGGCGGGAGCAGCCTTATGAGTGCGCGGTCGTTCCTGCACCCCACCGCGGTCCCGAGTTTGGTAGCAAGCTCCCGGCGGCGGGGGGAGGGGGAGGGCTGCAGGACTCATTCTTAGCGACGCTGGTCCCAGGACTCCATTAGGCGGGCATGCTGGCGCTCGCCTTAGTCCTAGCAAGCTAGAGGCAGGGGAATGTGAGTTCGAGGCCAGCCTGGTATACAGTGAGTTCCGGGTCAGCTAGGGCTATGTCGAGAGACTCGGGTGACTCGTCTCGAATAGAAAAACCTGTGCCCTGCTGTCGCTGAGCTCGGGGTAGGGCCAGGGCCCGGCATGGCCACGGCCCTTTAAACAGGCTACGCGCGGGAAACCACCGCCCAACAGACACAGGCGGGCCCCAGGCGGGCGGGGTTCGGTAGGGTGGGGAGGTGGGGAGCCCTTCCTGCCCAGCAGCGACCTTTACTGGTGTGGGCGGGGCCTAGGGTGCTCTGCCCCCCCCCCTTCCCCGCAGCGCTCCAATCATCAGCCTCCTTTTGCAGGGCACACCGAAGGGGGCGGAGCTTCCGACGGGTGTGTCCGGAGGAGAAGCGCGCTCCGACCGACTTTTCGAACGCTGTTGGCCCTCAAGACAAAAAAAAAAAAAAAAAAGAGAGAGAGGAAAAAAAATATGAGAGCGGCGGCCAATGACGTGGCAGTAAGGACCCGCGCTCGGACTTGGTTCCGCCCCCTCCGCACGAAACACAGCCTGGGCCCTGCTATTGGCCCGCGAGACCTGTCGCTCATCGCGGCGGCCAGCCGCAGGGTCCTCGCGGTGACTGGTTCCGCCCAGGCGCGAAATGTAACGCGGGAAAAGCCGGAGCGGGGGGACCGCGGCGGCAGGTTGTTATTCTCGGGGACTCTGGTCAGCGCCGCCTGCCATGAGCCTGGGGCTGTGAGGCGCCGAGGCGGAGCAGCGCGGGCAAGCAATCCGAAGCTCGAGCTGAGAGCGCGAGGGCTGCAGACGGGCCGGCCGGCATGATCCGCGGCGCCCCGGCACCCATGGCGGAGCCGCCGCCGGTCATCTTCTGCCACGACTCCCCGAAGCGCGTGCTGGTGTCAGTCATCAGGACCACGCCGGCAACGCCTCCGTGCAGTAGCAGCAGCAGCGGCAGCAGCAGCGGCGGCGTGGGGGAGCCCGAGCAGCCGCCGCCGCTCGTCCCCACCAGCCCCGGTTTCAGCGACTTCATGGTGTACCCGTGGCGCTGGGGGGAGAACGCGCATAACGTGACGCTCAGCCCAGGGGCGGCGGCGGGCGGCGTCGTGTCGGCTGGGCTGCCAGCGGCCGCTGAGCTCCCGACGCTGCGGGGTGCGCCGCCATCCACCGCCTCGGTGACCGGGGCGTCGGGCGGGGAGGACGAAGAGGAGGCGAGCAGCCCAGACAGCGGCCACCTCAAGGTGAGCGGCGCGGGAGGGCAGGCGGCCGGGGCGCGGGGCAGCCTGGGCCCGTTAACGGTGCGGCTCGGCCGCGGGGCGGGGCGGGGCCGGGGAGGAGAAGCGGGGCGGCGGAGGCGGTGGCTGACAGGACGCTGACGTCACTGCCGCGCGCCAAAACCGGACCCCTGGGGGCGGGGTGGTCACGTGACGGGCGCGGAGCTAAGGCTGGGCCGAGGGCAGCAGGTGCAGCGGGGTGATGAGGGAGGCTGACCGTGTCCGTGGTCCAGACACCCCGCATCTCAGGCTTCTAGATCTGGGAAGAAAGGTTGTGAGCTCCCGGCTCCAGCCTCTATGGTGGTAGGGGTCGAGGTATCAGTGTAGCCCTGGCTGGCCGGGGACTCCCTAAGTAGACTGGGCTGGCCCCGATCTCTCAGAGTTCCACCCTCCTTTACCTTCCGAGTGCTGAGATTCTAGGCTAGCGCCACCATGCCCAATATATACTTTCTATCCGGAACAGCTGAGGCTTCAGAGTTTGTTGAACCGTCTTCATTAAGATCGCATAGTTGGCTACTGGGAGTGCTGGTCAAGATTTTGTGGGGAGCCTTGCTTGAGTGTTGGTACAGGGTGACTGCTTGGATGGACCCGGTACTGTGTCTGTGGAGCTAGACTTTAATACTTTACAGTCGTCAGCGCTCTATAAAGGTGCCGGTAAATTTGTGTGTGGAATAAGTATTGATAATACAAGATAGATATCCAAGTTCTATTGGTTGGGTGCCTGAATAACATAGGTTTGCTATAGATGTAGTGAGCAAATCACCTAGCTACAGATGTATCACCTAGTGGATAAAGGGATAGTTTGTTTATAAATTGAAACAAGTTTGATCCCATTACGGTTTTTAACTAAAATGTTGAAATTGTTTTGGTGGAGGAAATCAGTCTTTACCTGTGGCATTATTATTGGAGAGCAGTTAAGTTGTAAGACTGCTTTGGCACACTTCGAGTACTGAGACTGCACGTCAGTGCATACATATCTGAAAGCAGTCGAGGTGTTGGTACCTGTGTTGGTGTAGGGAACAGCTGCTGTTGCCGGCTTTAGGTAGTCTCTTAGGATAACATCTTAGGTGCCTTAGGTAGCTGTAATTTTTTTTGTTTGTCTGTATTTTGTTTTTTTGTTTTTCGAGACAGGGTTTCTCTGTGGTTTTGGAGCCTGTCCTGGAACTAGCTCTTGTAGACCAGGCTGGTCTCGAACTCACAGAGATCCACCTGCCTCTGCCTCTGCCTCTGCCTCTGCCTCCCGAGTGCTGGGATTAAAGGCGTGCGCCACTACTGCCCGGCAAGTAGCTGTAATTTTTGCGTTAATGTTTTAGTCTTTCTTAGAACATGCCTTGTAAGGTTAAGCAGTGTAATGGCTTACATGCACAAATACTTGTGGGAGGTTTTGTATTTATGACTTTAATTTTTAATTTTATTATGTGTATGGATGCTTTTGTTGCATGTATGTCTACACATGTGCATGCCTGGAACTGGAGTCATAGACAGTTATGAGCCACCATGTGGGTTCTGGAAATCTAGCTTGAGTCTTCTGGAAAAGTGCTCTTAACCACTGAGCTATCTCTCTACCCATTCCTCCCATGGCTTAATCGTAGCTTTAACTCAATATGTTTTTGGATTATCAAAGAAAAATGATGTTGTAAATCAACGGTTCTTAACCCTTCTAATGCTGTGACCCTTTAATACAGTTGCTCATGTTGTGGTGACCCCAGCTATAAAATTATTTCATTGCTACTTCATATTTGTAATTTCTACTAGGAGAAATTGTAATGTTTGAATATCTGTATTTTCTGATGGTCTTAGGCAACTCCTGTGAAAGCGTTATTTGACCCTCCCCCCCAAGGGCCACTACCCATGAGCTGAGAACCACTGTTGTAAATAAGTAAAATCATAACTGTGTTCTTTTTTACTTGAGTCAGACTTATCTTTACACAGATCTGTGTAAATGTTGTCACAGTGCATAAACTTGAGTTTTATTTCTGCATCTTCACCTCTTTTAGAGGAAAATATACCAGAAGTAATGTGGAAGTGAAAAGGCTGTTACATATGTATTTTTTTCTTCTCACAGAATATTTGTAATTTTCAGAAGTAATTTGATGACAGATTCTGTCTTTTTTATTTTCATTAGTGAAGGGATCCAAGTGCAGCTCCAGAAATTTATTTAGGATTCTAAACCTAAATATTCCAGAGAAAATGCTGGAATATGCTTTTATTTGAGAAAGGGACCTTGTCTGGTTTCTGGTCAAGGTGTTGGTTTAAAAGGGAGTTCAGTGCCCCTTATGTTACAGTGATGATCTCTGAGTGAGTCATGACGCTTGCCCGAGTCTGTGGGTAGCCCTGTCAGCAGCTCTTGGCACTGAATGGCTGTGAGCAGTGTTTACTTTGTTTGTTGCTATGACTCCTAGGGGAGGTGTTAACATCTGAGTTATGCAAACTCTGTATCAGCTTTCTGTTGCTGTTTTGTGTGTCCCTACCTACTCTGTCTTCCTGAGTGGATAAAGAATATGTTACCTGCCTGCTTGTTTTGGTTCCTCATTACAAGATCACTTAGCACTATTGGTGTAACTGTTACCATCATCACCTGGTGGTTATACTTTAGGAGGGAAAGGACAGGTGTGGCATTCTTGTTTTCCAGTATAGTATATTCCCCAGCCATGCTCATGATGGATGCTTTGGGACCCAAGGGGTCTGCTTCTCTGATACCATTCACTCCTGCCCCTGCCTGAACTGTATTCATTTTTAATATCCAAACATCTAGAGTCTGTGTAGTCTTTTTTTTTTTTTTAAAGATTTATTTATTTATTATGTATACAGTATTCTCAGTACTCTGCCTGCAGGCCAGAAGAGGGCACAGATCTCATTGCAGATGGCTGTGAGCCACCATGTGGTTGCTGGGAATTGAACTCGGGACCTTTGGAAGAGCAGGCGGTGCTCTTAACCACTGAGCCATCTCTCCAGCCCCCAAGTCTGTGTAGTCTTATACATAGTTGATTTGTATATAGTAATTTTTGATCATCATCTAAAAACCTATTTTTAGCATAGTAGCTACCATTTGTTACATGACATGAAGTGGACACTTTGTAGTGTCAGGAGTAAACAACCAGGCTGGCATTGCTTTTTCTTTGAATCACCAATAATCTTGACAAGATTTGTCCTTCAGGCTACGGATACAATTGGTTACTGATAAACTTGCCTAGAAACATGGTTTTCTTATTAAGACAAAAATGAAAATGGACTGTTTAAATAATGCTGGTTATTTTAATATATGGTTGGGGCTGGGGAGGCTGCTCAGGGTGCAAAATGCTTGCTGCATAAGCATGATGACCTGTGTTCAGATCCCTAGCACCCACGTAAAAGCTAGGTGAAGCACATCTATCTATGTCCACAGTGATGGATGTAGAAAGACAGACAGATCCCGGGGCCTCTGGCCGGGTAGCCTAGTAGAAATGGTGAGTTTCAGGTTCAGCTAGAGACCCTGTCTCCAAAAATAAGGTGGAGAGGGATAGAGGACACTTGACACTGGCCTCTGGTTCCCAGATGTGCACACACAGGCATGCATGCATGTATGTGTGGCTAGTAGATACTGCTCATTTATTTGGGACATTAGATGATTGCTTCCTTTATTAAGAGAATACATTTATTGAGCTATTACCTGTACATGGCAAATATGTTGTATTTGTGCGCCCCTTACAACTGAACATGTCTTATTTTTCTCTAGTAGTAAAGAAAATAGTAGTGGGTTCTTTAATTAATTCTTTTTCTTTTTGGTTATTTGAGACGGGTTTTCTGTGTAGTCCTGGCTGTCTGGAACTAGCTCTGTACACCAGGCTGGCCTTGAACTCACAGATCTAGAGTATTGGAATTAAAGGTGTGTGCCACCATGCCTGTTGTGAGTTTCTCTTTCAAAGTGAAAATTGACTGAAAGAAATTTGGTTAGAGCCAAATTTTCATTCTAGGTTTGAGGCTAAGATTTATGCTTTGGAAACCTGTAGGTTTTTACAAGAAAAGCAGTGACAACATCTTTACAGTGCTTGTAGCTGTGCATGATACTTCTAGCACTGTTCGGTTTTCATGTAACCTATGGATGTGACAACTTACCTGGAAAATAAAATGAATTCTTAAAGAAAAACATGTCGTTTTAGATTAGAGGAGATAGTACAGACTTCCCATAACATTATTCAATTCTGTGTTGTTGCTATGTTGTTACTGTAATACATTTGTGACACGCTGGAATGCTATCAGCTATTTCAATTGTCTTTTGTTTGTTGGTTGGTTTTGAGATAGAGTTTCATTTGTAGCCCAGGCAGGCCTTAGACTCACTTGTAATCATCCTGCCTCGACTCCTGAGTGCAGGGATTACAGGTATGTCCCATTATAGTGTCTTTTTTTTTTAATTTTTAAAAACATATTTATTTATTTATTTATTTATTATGTATAAAATATTCTGTCTGTGTGTCTGCCTGCAGGCCAGAAGAGGACATCAGATCTCATTTTAGATGGTTGTGAGCCTCCATGTGGTTGCTGGGAATTGAACTCAGGACCTTTGGAAGAGCAGGCAATGCTCTTAACCACTGAGCCATCTCTCCAGCCCCTTGATTTTTTTTTTTTTAAATTTTATTTTTTTTCTTTTTGAGGCTTATGTAGTCTTGGTTGGCCTTGAACTCATAAAAATCCATCTGCCTCTGCCAAGTGCTGGGATTAAAGACTTGAACTTTTTTTTAAATTAAGGTAAAACTGTATGACATTAAATTATTAACATTATGAAGTGTATAATTCTGACATTTAGGATATTGACTGTTGTACAACTTTCAAAACTTCATCACTGTCCCTGCATCCACTGCATCCCTGCATCCCCGCATTCACTGAATAGTGATTCTAGAGCCTCATTTCCCAGCACACACAGAATGACCCTTTCCAATTTGGGAGCTTGTCTTGGCTTGTACTGATGTCTTTAGACCTTCAGATTCCTGACTCAGGAGTTGTAATCTGTTTTCAGTTATATCAAAATGTTTTCTCTTTTGTCTTGTACAGCTTTTGAGTATTTAATTCTCTAAGTTTTTTTTTTTTCCCCGTTTTTCCATGTGTTGTTAACTTACAGCTTCATTCTTTGTGTCCAGGAAAGGGGCCTAGGATACATTGAGATGTGTTTCACCCTGTCTGTCCTCTTTCTTTGTGGTCCTGCTTATTTGCCTTACACACTATTGAAGTCTCCAGATTATTTTGAACTATTTCTTCCATTACTTATGTCATTTTTAATTGTGCATATTAGGGAGTCTATTTGGTGTGAAGTATCTGTAATTATCTTTTTATGTCCTTTTACTAATATAGTCATGTTTTATCTAAATTAGATCTTGTGGGAAGCATGTAGTTGTCATTGAAAATCTCAGTCTTAGCATTTTAATGGGAGACTTTGCCCTCCTCGTTTTCAAAGTTACTGATGAGGAAGGACTTCTGTTTTTGTTTTTTTTTTTTTTTAATGTTCATTCAACTTGGTCTGTTTCTCAATTTCTTTATTGATGCCTTGTATGTTGAGCTGACTTTCCCTCATACACCATTTTAATTTCTTTTTTAAACTTCCTGGTGATTGTCCTGAAATTATTAATTCACTTTTTAAATGTATAATAATTTATTTTGAATCCACATTACCTTAGTTTCAGTAGCCTATTAAAACTGCACCTGTGCCGTTTTCGTTTATGGTATCTCTTTCTAGGGCAGAGGACTGAGATTAAGCTCAGGGCTTCCGGCGTAAGCAAGTGCCTCTACCCCGAGCCACATTCTCAACTGTGAATACGTTTTGCTCACCCACCTGTTTACAGCTGCTACAGCTTTCACGTTCTTGTGTGTTGAGCTTGATCAGCCCCAGATAGAGCTTCTGACTGAGTTCAGGGTTTTCTGGGAGTATGCTCAATTTTCTGTGTTTTTTGGTGTCCTAACTTTACAAAAAAAAAAAAACTTTCTCCCTGATTTTTTTCTCCCAGGCTTTTCCTGTGTCTGCTTGCTTTAGCTGAAACCAATATTTTGGTCCAGAGAACAGCAGGTTGTTTTACAAGGTTTATGAGCAATGCCCTCTCAATAGTTAGTCTTAAATCCTGACAGATATCCGAGTTAGGTGAGGCAAAAACAAGTGCCTTGTGTCAGTCAGTTCATCAAATGCCCAGTCCAAGTCACAGCAGACAGTTCATGCAGAATAGGGTCTGGTCTGCCGTTTGCAAGTGGGGACAAGGGTCACACACTAAGAATATAGACATTTTGAATGAAAGTTGTTACTGGGTAAAGAAAGAATGGGTAAGTGAAAATGCTGTAAGGATGTTTGTTGATTTAGTATTTGATGAGATGGTTGCTGGTAGACTATACTAGGTCTGTGACCACTGATTCTAGTTTTCTGTTATCTGTGGAGAGGTGGGCTATTGGAGCCCATTCTTGCTGATGCTACTCAGTTTTTATCTTTTTTTTATTACTTTTTTTTTTTTTTTTTTTTTTTTTTAAGTTTTTCGAAACAGGGTTTCTCTGTGGTTTTGGAGCCTGTCCTGGAACTAGCTCTTGTAGACCAGGCTGGTCTCGAACTCACAGAGATCCACCTGCCTCTGCCTCCCAAGTGCTGGGATTAAAGGCGTGCGCCACCACCGCCCGGCTTTTTTTATTACTTTTTTTTTAAGTAGTTTTTATCTTTTTTATTTTAATATATAATAATATATATAAAATTTCATTTTACATTCCAACCCCATTTCTCCTTCCCACCCCTCCTCCCACCCTCCCTCACCTTCCCCCAGCCCACTCCCCATCCATTTCTCCCAAAGGGTAAGTCCTTCCTTGGTGAGTCAAAAAAGCCTGGCCCATTAAGTTGAGGTGGCAGAACCAGGCCCCTCCCTCCCCTGCATTATGGTTGAGCAGGGCATCCCACCATAGGTAATGGGCTCCAGCAAGCTAGCTCATACACCAGAGACAGATCCTGGTCCTTCTGCCAGGGGCCCCTCAGATAGACCAAGCTACACAACTGTCTCTCACATGCAGGGGCCTAGTTCGGTCCCATGGAGGCTCCACAGCTGTTGGTTTAGAGTTCATGAGTTCCTACAAACTTGATTCAGCTGTCTCTGTAGATTTCCCCTTCATGATCTTGACCTCCCTTGTTCATATATTCCCTACTCCCTCTCTTTGACTGAATTCCTGGAGCTTGGCCTGGAATTTGGTTGTGGATCTCTGCTTCTGGTTCCTTCAATGACTGAATGAAGGTTCTATGATGACATTCAGGGTATTCGTGAATCTGATTACAGGGAAGGCCAATTCAGGTACCCTCTTCTCTATTGCTAGGAGTCTTACTGGGGTCATTCTGATGGATTCCTGGGAATTTCCCTGGCACCAGGTTTCTCCTTAACCCCATAATGGCTCTGTCAAGATCTCCCTTTCATTGTTCTCCCATTTCATCCTTCCCCCAACTCGACCATCCTGTATACTGCTTTGATTATAGGAAATTATATTAAAGTCTATAAAATGTCAACAGGATGGAATCCGACGTGGTAGACCCAGAGCAGACACTGTCCGGGACTTAATAAATGAAGGAGAACATTCGTCCAGCAGGATCCGCTGTAACATCTGTAACAGGGTGTTTCCAAGGGAGAAATCACTCCAGGCTCACAAAAGGACTCATACAGGTAAGATGACAACAACATTGTAGAAATGGCTAGAAGTAATACTTGGTTAGTTGGGGGCTCGAACTCACAGAGATCTGCCTGCCTCTGCCTCCTGACTGCTGGGATTAAATGCCTGCGCCACCATTGCCTGGTTGCATATATAGCTATCATGACTGTAAATGTGTCTGTAAGTAATGTGATGTTAAGGGATGTGTCACTGTTTTGAGTCATATTGAAAGACTTGTGATTGGTTAAAGTTTGTCATTTGCAATAAATAATACAATAATTAAAATTGATATTTTTGAGCATCTTATCTAGCTTTCATTATGTTGTATGTAGAAATTTAAATGATGCAGAAAGTAAGAATTTCTGCAGGAGACTCCTGAGGTAAATAAATACCACAGGACACTTCATGGGGGGTACAAAGTGCTGCTGAGAGCCTGTGTGAGGATTTGAAAGGGCAGGGAGGATGGTGTGGGTTTGTTTGTTTATGGGTTTTTTTCTTTGTTGTTTTTTGTTGTTGTTGTTGTTTTGTTTTGTTTTTGAGACAGAGTTTCTTTGTATAGCCTTGGTTTCCTGGAACTAGCTCTGTAGACCAGGCTGGCCTCTGCTTCCTGAGTGCTGGGATTTAAAGGTGTGCTCCACTATCACCAGTATTTTTAAGGATAAGAAACAGATAAAAAAGCATTGCCTCCTGGCTGGAATGTCTCTTCTGAAGGAAAATAAAGACCCTTCTCCAAGTAGCTAATGAATTGGTGACATTGCCTGCAGAGAAGATATTAGGAACCGTTTAAAAATCAGCAGGCCACTTTGAGTTGTCTAAGGAGCTCAGCAGGGCTTGGGATGGTCTGAGGAATTACTGATACTACAAACACAAAAGCAGTGTTCTGTGCTGGTGCGTCCAGCTTGAGGCAGTGTATGGAGACTGGAGATCAGCTAGCAGACTATTACAGCATCCCCTCTGGTGAGCGAGACCCAGGAAATAGCCACAGACAGCAGAATTGGAAGTAGTGTATCAATCAGGAAAGCCTCATAGCTGGAGTGTTGAGGAGAAAAGTATACAGAAGCTGAAGATGTTGCTATCAAGGACTATACCTGGGTTTCTAAGTCCTCAAGACCTAGAGGAAGCAGTGTGCTCTGTGGAGGAGGGCTGCTCTGGTGTGTGGGGCATTGCTCACTGGAGTTCTGACCCCTGTAAAGAGGATTGTCCTCCTGTCCCTTCCTCCTCTTGCCTTTCTGCCTCAGGTCTGATATGATGTCTGTCTTCTTAGGTGAGAGACCATATCTGTGTGACTATCCTGATTGTGGAAAAGCCTTTGTTCAGAGTGGACAGCTGAAAACACATCAACGTCTTCACACCGGAGAGAAGCCTTTTGTCTGTTCAGAAAATGGTACGGTGTTAGAAGTGATATTTTAGAGTAGTTAGAGTAAGGGTAGTTTTACTTAGATTTTTTGAGAAGAGAGAATTGTTGAAAAGCTTTTATAAAACATAAATCTACCCCCATGCTATGGATTAAGCTCAGATCTTGGCACATGCTAGACAGGTACTGTATTAACTGGAGTAGATATATCTTTTTCTTTTTAAATTTTTATTTAAGTATATATTTTATGAGTATGAGTGCTCTATCTGCATGCATGTCTGTATGCCACAAGAGGGCATCAGACCCCATCATAGATGGTTGAGAGCTGCCATGTGGTTGCTGGGAATTGAACCCAGGACCTCTGAAAGAGCAGCCAGTGCTCTTAACTGCTGAGCCATCTCTCCAGCCCCATTGTATATCTTTTCTAAAGTGATCTATTTTTACATCCATCTATTCGTGTGTGTGGTCGGGAGACTACTTGGATTCTAGGGATCAAACTTAGGTTATCAGGCTTGGATGCAATTGCCTTTACCCATTGAGCCATCTTGCTGGCCCTTGAAGTATTTTTTAAATCACAGTGTCCAAAAAAAAAAAAAAAAAACATTTTAAAAGTGCATAAATTTTCAGTTATATTTCAGTATAGTTCTGTCCTTTTTTGGTGGTTTTCTTGATAATTTGCCTACATCTTATAAATGTTTACAGGGTATTTATTTTTAGTTTCCACATATGAGAGGAAACTTCTTTTTCTTTCTGAGACAGGGTCTCACATGTAGCATTGCAGGGCCTGGAACTCACTCTGTAGACCAAGCTGGCTTCAAACTCAAAGAAATCCATCTGCCTCTGTCTCCTGAGTGCTGGAATCAAAGGTGTGTAAAACCACAGCTGACATGATAGAAAGCTTAATTTTTTAAATTTATTTTATTTTATGAGCATGTGTTTATCTGCATGCATATATGCATACTGTATGTGTTCTTGGTGTCTACAGAGGTCAGAGGGAGGGCATTGGATCCCATGGAGGAGACTATGGATGTTTGTTTGATTATAGAATGTATTGAAGCTGAGCGTGTTTAGTATGTCTGAATGTCCAGTTTCTAGTGAGCATTTCTTCTGTGTTTTAAAGGCTGCCTAAGCAGATTCACCCATGCAAACCGCCACTGTCCAAAGCACCCCTATGCCAGGCTGAAGAGAGAAGAGCCAACAGATACACTCAGCAAGCATCAGTCTGCAGACAACAAAGCTGCTGCCGAGTGGCTGGCAAAGTAAGGCTGCGTGTGTTGTCTCCCAGAAAGGTGCCTTTGGGGCTTGGGTTCATATTACATTTTGAGAATTCTCCTCTCATTTTAAATAAATTACTTTTATACATACTTTATAAAATAGTTCAGATAACCCTTTATTTCCTATAGAGTTGTTAATGGTTCTTGGGATCTATGTGTGATAGAAATGAAATATAATAGTTTGTGTGCTGCCTCAAGAATAGTGTCTCATTTGCTTTGTTTCACTGTTGAAAAATATGGAACACTCATGAATTTGCATGTCATGGCAACAAGGAGGTCAGTATAAAAATCTTTCTCTTAGGATATTTGACTTAAAGACTTGTCTGTTGCAAACATCCTTACAGCTTCTTGGCAGTGCTGCTGTGGCTCCGCCTCCCCCAGCCAGAGTGGGTTGTTTTTTATTTTTAGCAGCCTAGTGACTGTTGTTTGGGGCCTCTGCTCTTGACTGGAGCACTCCCTTCTTCCTTTAGTTGGTCTGCTCATCCTGGAACTCGCTCTGTAGCCCAGGCTGGCCTTGAGCTGACAGAGCTGTGCCTGCCTCTGCTTTACACATGCTGGGATTAAATCCCTCACAAGTGCTGGGATTAAAGACCGTGTGCCACCACGCCCAGCTATTGGTCATATTTCATAGGTTCAGTGTTTAATTCTGCCAAAAGTTAACCATTGTCTCGCCCCCACCCTCTCAAAAAGGCTGAGCAGTGGTGACACATGTCTTTAATCCCAGCACTTGTGAGGCAGAGGCAGTTAGATCTCCGGAGTTAGAAAATAAGAAAGATGGTGTCTAAGGCTCATTCATATATAATCATAGAGGTAGGGGGTTTGTTTGTTTTTTCCTGGTGTTGGGGATTGAACTCAGGGCCTTGATACATGTTAGCAAATGTTCTACCTTTGAGCTGAGCTACAGACACGGCACCACATGGTGTAATGGTGAACACGTGATAGAGCATGGAGTATGAGGGCTGAAACAGCAAGGACTGACTGTAGATGCCTGAGGGAGGAGTCTTCTCCTGAATTTCATGTCCCTGTGCTACCTCTGAATAGTCACAGAACAACAGTTACTAAAGAACTGCTTAACAACATTCCATTTTTATTAATATATCTTCACTGGATATTGTAATAGACTTCATTAAATACATAAAAGTCTATCAGGTAATATGATCACAGTAATCCCTCTATATCCTTTTCTTCTAGTCACCTTTATTCCCTTGGACATTCTTGTTTCTACTTTACACATAAACGATTTAATGAAACTATATAAAATCTGAGATCCACAAATGAGCAAAAACATGCTATTTGTGTCTTTCTATGTCTACATAATTTTGTTCTTTATGGCTGAATAAAATCCATTATATGTGATTTACTGTTGTAAAGGTGGTGGAACCTGGGAGAATGGAGCTGACCAATGAGGCTGACTACAGTCTCTTGCAATAGACAACTTATTTAGAGCATCAGACAGTTTATACCCTGAAGGCTAAGAGGAGCCACATGAGGAAAGTGCACGGGGGCAGCACTGACACTCACAAGTGCTCAGACAATGTGCATCTACAACGTTTTCCTCATTTGTTCATCTACTCAGACCTAGGCTGATCCATAATGTGGCTACTGTGAATAGTGCTGGAGTAAGCCTACAGTACACGGATCCTATGGCATAGCTGAAGTGGCTGAGCTATTTCTATTCCTATCAGTATGTAATAGGTCTGATTGAGGCAAGATAGGATCTCACTGTAATTTTAATTTTCCTGATAGTTAAAGATGTTGAATTTTTTTAACATGTTTATTTACTGTTTTTGCTTCATCTTTTGAGAACTACTTTTTAATAGCATTTATTTTGTGTGTGTGCTCCTACATGTATGTTTGTGCAGGAGTTCATGAGGGCCTGAAAAGGGCATCAGATTCCCTGGAACTGGAGGTTGTGAGCTGTCATGTAGGTGCTGGGGACCTAACCCAGGTCTTCTGGGAGAGGAGCTAGTGCTCTTAACTGCTGAGCCATCTCTCCAGACCCACTAAGAAAATATTTGACAACCTGATATCTACCATGTAAATAATCTGCCTGCCTTTCACACAGGTACTGGGAGATGAGAGAGCAGCGCACGCCCACCCTGAAAGGCAAGCTAGTTCCGAAGGCTGATCAGGAGCAGCAGGACCCGCTGGAGTACCTCCAATCTGATGGCGAGGACGATGAGAAGAGCGGCGCTCAGCGCCGACTACAGGAGCAGCGAGAGCGGCTGCATGGGGCCCTGGCGCTCATTGAGCTGGCCAACCTAACAGGGGCGCCACTCCGCCAATAGCCCCGACTCTGACTCTTCACTGTACAAAAGTACTGCCCAGCATACTTAAAAAGTAGATCCTTGGGCATAAGCTAAGCACCTTATTTGCTTATCATAGGCTGCTATTCTGTAGAAACTTATGAAGAATGTTGTTGCCTCAGACATGGGGTGAGAGAGAATTGCACTTTTTTTTTATACAGAAATGGATTTGATGTAAAGTTTAAAATATTTTGTAAATATGAACTGCAGTTACAGGGTAGAAGCTACATGTTGTGGGAAGCTAGGTTTTGCAAGTTTAATGCATTCATTGAAAGCAGTTCTCACAGGAAGCACTTTGTGAATAAGACATTTGTATGAAAAAACAGATTGGTACAAATAGCCAAAGAAGGTTGAAATAGATTATTTATAAGATCATTTTAAACAGTTTTAGTATGTGTGACAGTACTGTAAACACTGAAACAGGGCAGTGTGAGACATGTGTATAAGATACATATTTTTTAAATTGTAAAATCACATGCCCATTAAGGCTAGAGAAATGGGAGGCCAACTATTTGTAAAGATGCTATAAGTTATAGACTTGGAAGAAAATAGGTATTTGAGGATCTTGGTATGGGGCAGTAGTTGAGAGTTTTTTAAATTGGTGAAAAATGAGTCTTATCCCATCTTTCTGGGCTTTAGTGCTGATGCCTAGAAAGCGCTCCTCACCCAGCTTGTGGCCTGGGGACTTTTGCACATTGCTCAGCTGCTGGGCCTGAGTGATTAATCTTGCAAAGTCTAGGTAACCCAGCAACTGGTGCGTGTGTGTGTGTGTGTATGTGTGTGTGTACACCAGAGAGATCTTTATGGGCCCTGTAATGAGATTGGCACTTGTGTTTATATTAATAAAAGGGACATCTGCAGGGCTGTTTCGTAGTGGAATGTTTTAGGTCTTTTGATAGTAAACACTAAATTTTAATTGTACTGCTTGTTTAGCATTACTAGCAAATGGGAGCCTCCATATTTATATTTCAGTGCATATTCCCACCTTTCTGCTTCACTTCAGAATAACATGCCAAGCTATTTTGTGTTCACTAAATTGAGCTATCAGTTAAACACTTGAGTAAATATTCACTACTCTAGTGTGCAGGCTTCTGAGATAGTTTTAACTGTGTAAGTGTGTTATCTGGTGGTTCAAAACCATTTTCTCCAAATAGATGAAGTTATTGAACACACACTCTGTATTTAGGAATGAACAGAATCCCAGGGCCAGGCAGCCACCTCTTTTATGGAGCCAGGAATCTCTGTCACTTGAGCTTTTGTTCAAAGGGGGAATGAAATTAGATACAGAACACAGTGATTTATAGACCCCTTAACTGAAGACTTCAAAGTAACAGGGAAGATGGGCTCCTCAGTGCCTTTTCTCTGAGTTGAGAGAGTACCCGACAAGTTTAGATTACACCAGTAGTTAGACTGTGCGGCCTGGAGAGGGAGGAGGGGAGGTAGCACTGGTGTGAAACTGAAGTGGTAGTTACAATAATGTGTGTGACGAGGACACACTGTAAAAATGGAGTCCTCTGTACAGTCAATTGCAGATCTTTAGGGGCTTTTTGTAATGACAGAATTTATATTTGTAATGGTCTAAGAATTTTATTTGTAGTCTGGTATGTAGACTTTTAACTTGGAGCACTTATAAGTTTGGTAAGAGACCATAGCATCTGAATTTTCTTGGTTTGGGGTTCAACATTGTCTCTAGAACTTTCCCTCAGATGAATGGGAGTATGTGGATCAAAGTACAGCACTCATCAGTACTGGGAAGTTTAGAATCTGATCAGCAGTACAGTTTGAAAAATGCAGTTAGCCAGTTCACGGATGATAAAAGGACTTTGTTTCTCCAGCTGACTTTGTCACCCATGTAGTTATGTTCCCAAGTATTTTTATTTGTATGATTGGACAGTTTAAGAAATTATTCCAACTGCTTACCATTGGCCATGTTTTAAAGGGTATATATATGCTATGTACTTGGACAAAATACATTGACATCTAAAATTTGAGGTGTGTTATGACTGCTTTTTGTTTTAAAAATGTGGTTACATTCAGATTTTTGAAGTGTTTTATGCTTCATATGGCTAAGTTGTAGTTTGGCAGAGTTAACAGCATATTAATAAACATGCTGTATTTTAAAAGATGCTTTGAATAAAATTTTATTTTAATTTAAAGCTTAAAGGACATGGGTCATTCTTGCAGCTTTTATAATTTATTTCTCTATCAAAATTAAATAACTGCTATAAAAACAAACCCTAAAAAAATAGAAACAATCCATAACCTGACATCCATTACCTTAGCTCTCTCAGATAGCTTTTCTAAGGTTCAGGGCCTTAAAAAAAAAAAAAAAAAAAAAAGGCAAGCATCCTACCACTGAACTACATCATATATCCAGCCTTCAGCACCACACACACACACACACACACACACATAGTCTGAATTACTGTTTCTTTCTTTTCTTTTCTTTCTTTTTTTTTTTTTTTTTTGGTTTTTCGAGATAGGGTTTCTCTGTGGCTTTGGAGCCTATCCTGGAACTAGCTCTTGTAGACCAGGCTGGTCTCGAACTCACAGAGATTCACCTGCCTCTGCCTCCCAAGTGCTGGGATTAAAGGCGTGCGCCACCACCGCCCGGCAAATTACTGTTTCTTTAAAACTGTTTTGAGACAGGGTCTCACTTTGTAGCCCTGACTGATGTGGATTTCACTCTGTAGATCTGTGTGTCTGTGCCTCTTGAATGCTGGGATTAAAAGCTTATTACCGTATCGATATTGGCTTGGTGTGTTGATGTTAATTTCCTCACCTCATTCATTATCACAGTGCTAAAATTATGCTGGGGCTGGGGAGATGGCCCAGTGCATGCTGCACAAACATGAGGACTGGAGTTCGATCCCCAGCACCCACATAAAAGCTGGGCAGGGTGGTGAGGCCTCCAGCTCCAGTAGATCACAGGGGCTCTCTTGCCTATCAGCCAACCTACCCGAAATGGCAGGCTCCAGTTCCTGCTAAAATAGGGCAAGGAGAAATTGAGGGAAGATCCCAGCATTCCGCCCAGAAGTGGCACAAACCTTTAGTCCCAGCATTTGGGGGGCAGAGGCAGGCGGATCTCTGAGTTCAGGACCAGATGTATTTCCAAGGCAGCAAAGACTACACAGAGAAATCCTGTCTCTAAAAACATCCACACACACAAAAATCCCAGTGTCAATCTCTAGCCTCCACATGTGCTGGGATGAGTGGGTACATCTCTATACATGTATGTGTGGGCATACATATACTGATGTTGGGACTCAAACCTGGGACAAATGGCTGACCAAGGTGGTCACCAGGTTCTTCCAGCATCACTCAATCCTCACCTGTTACAAGGTTCTCCTGGCAGGCACACCCCACCGCCTACCCTGAACTCTCTACCCAGGGACTGGGCCCTTCCCTGTAGCACAAATTCTAACTGTTCTCAATGATAAAAACCCGGAGCAAAAGCTGGAAGATCAGAGAAGCCTTGCAGCCAGCCACTAGAGAGACCTTTGTCTACCAGTGCTCAGACCACAAGGACAATCCTGTCCTCAGACTGCAACTGTCTCCAACAAACCTCAGACTACACTGAGCTCCTGTCTCCTCCCACTTTATATTCCTCTCTCTACCCAGCCATATCAATCCTGTCTCTACCTCCCTGTTGTGGGATCCCAACTGCTGAGATAACCTTTATTTTTCTTTTGGAGGGAATAACTGAGGGTGGCTTTGAGCTAACAGCTCTGCCTTTGTTTTCCTCCTGGGACTTAAGGTATGAGCCATTACTCCCTGGCCTTCAGTGACTTAGCTCTGCACTCTGATCTTCAGGCAACCTTAATTTGTTAAAACACAAGCAAAATATCACTACACTTCCGCCAGCTGCTTCCCCCTATATAATAAGCCACTTTGGCCATGCTGGCCCTTTTGTCCTTTTGGTCTCTTGGTCTCCTGTCTCTCCCCTCTTCCTTCTCCACTCTCCTCATACAGCCAGGCTCAGGGTTTTGTTCACTCTGGACTCCTCCAGATGCCTCTGCCTCTGGCCATATTTTCCCTTTTATCACAATAAGCCTCTTCCACCATACCTAGGGACAGTCATCTTTTTTTATTTCTCATTCAATTATATTGGTGTAGTTAATTTTTAGAAAAACAAAACATGGGTGGCAGTGGGTGGGTGGGTGGGGGAGGTGCATTGCCCTGGGTTTATGTGTGGAGGCCAGGGGATAACTTGGAATGGGCTCTCTCTAACATGATTCTGGGGACCAGACTTGGGTCATCAGGCATGCGTTTTTATCTTCTTTCCTATCTCAAAGGCTCTAGTGTAGTTAAGTATTAATTATTGCCAGCCCTATCCTAAGGTCTTAAATTATAGTAATAGGGAAGGCAGTGAGCCTGCCCTTTTGTGTGTGGGGGTGGGAGATGGGACGGGATTAGTAACGTGCTGGGATTAGTACTTCATGTCTGCAGGATTGTAAATGTGACTATGTGGAGAGTGACCAGAAACAACAGATCTTTTGGAGGAAATCAGCCCAAGTGACTATATTCATAGTTTTCTTTTATGATTTGTTTTATTGTTAATTCTGGCTATGAGGCTCGGATCTGCACGGATCTAGGGTTATAGGCAGTTTTTTTTTTTTTTTTTTTTTTTTTGGTTTTTTGAGACAGGGTTTCTCTGTGGCTTTGGAGCCTGTCCTGGAACTAGCTTCGTAGACCAGGCTGGTCTCGAACTCACAGAGATCCGCCTGCCTCTGCCTCCCGAGTGCTGGGATTAAAGGCGTGTGCCACCACCGCCCGGCGGGTTATAGGCAGTTTTGAGCTGCCTGGTCTATGTGCTAGAACAGCCTGGGTTCTCAACAAGAACAACTAGAGGTCCTAACCCCTGCTCCTCCATAATTCAGATTTTAAAATCTTGCATGCCCTCCCTCCCCCGCCTTGGGTAATCTAGCCAAAATTTTCAGAGGTAGACCACTTCTCAAAAGTTCCACTCAGCTTCTAATCCAGCTGTTGACAGACAGTTCGAGCCTTTATACAGTTGGATTTTAGCTTTATTTAAAAGGGAATCTTAAGCATTTCTAAAAGGCTCAAATTTCAGATTTTTTAAATAGAATTAAAAATATGGGACACTTCATTGGAAATAACACTACAGCCGTTCTGCAGTTCCCAGCCTTGATTCCCAAGAACCAGTGATCCTGCACTGTTGTCCTAGGTAGAAGTGGACCTTGGGTGAGGGAGACCTGAAGCATCCAGAAGAGAAGCCGAATACTTGACTACCCCTGCTCTTCCGCTCCAGTCCTAGGCATTTATGAACGGGAAACAGCGTTCCACACAAGCGCTTGCCCTTCAAATGTGCCTAGAAGTGTTTTTAGTAATTGTACATTGGAAACGACAAAAATTCCCTCATTGGCAAATGGACCCATGTAGTTGGGGGTGCTTTCAAGCACCAAACCATCCAAAAGAAGGTCTAATGCAGTGCTATAGCAGAGAGAGTTCCAGAGCTCCGTTCGGAAGGGCCTAGGGGAACTCTCACGCTTTAAGGGGAGGTTGAACTTGGATTTTCGTGGTATACTTGGATGTATTCATTTGTCAAATACGCATCTCAAATTAGCAATTCAGGCGCGTCCTGTAGGATGTAAATTATACTTTTTTTTTTTTAAACAAACCAAAAAAAAAAAAAAAAAGCGGAAGCAAATCTCAGCCTTGCCGGAGGTGTGGCCTGAGGGCGGTCCACTGGACCGCAGGCTAAGGCCGGCTTTTCAGCAGTACCTGGTGCTGGGCGCCTACGAGGCGAGAGCGCACTAGGGGCGCGGGCCGTATCGGGGGTTCGCGCCCCGGCTCCTCCTGTTCCTGCCGCACCCTCTTCCCAGGCGGCTAGGGGCGGGGACCGCGGGCTCAGTGGCGGCGGGGCGGCGGCTGGCGGAGATGGAGGAGCCTGACGCGGCGCGCCTGCCCTCTCGCCTGGCCAGGCTGCTGTCGGCGCTCTTCTACGGGACGTGCTCCTTCCTCATCGTGCTGGTCAACAAGGCTCTGCTGACCACCTACGGGTGAGGCTGGTTATGTGGGACGCAGGGTGGCCGGGGCCTGGAACCGTCGTCTCTGGTTTGCCTTCACCAAGTCACAACACAACAAAGTCCACTTGCAATCAGGGGCACAGCACACACCAGCTGAACTTGGAAAGCCGCCGTCGCAGGCTTTAAATAAATACACCAACTGAGAAAACTTAATTTTGAGACAGGCATTCATCAGGTAGCTCACGCTGGCCTTGAGCTCAAATCCTCCTGGCTGAGCCTCCTTAGTGTTGGCATTACAGGTGTGCAGCAGCATAAACATGAGTATTTTGAGCAAATTATTACTTTTTAATCTTTGTGGTGTTTTTGACACAAGGTTTCCTGCATCCCGGGCTAACTTCGGGACTCCCTAGCAGCTTTCCTGTCCCCACCTCCGCCGCATAACACCACACCTGTTTCAGACCGTGTAGGGAAGCAGTCAAGACTTTTCTCTCTAACATCTCCAGCCAGCCGCAAGCAAAACAAACAAAACAAAAATGTTCCACAGACTACAATCTGGACTTGTGATCATCCGTTTATATGGGTTGATCATCCATTCTCAAATAACCATTGCATTTCTGGAGAACCAGAACAAACAGAAGTTTACAAGCTGAGTTTTGGATTAGAGTTGAGCACACCAGCAACTCTATGCTTCTTTGAATTTATTATAAAGACTACAATGTCCTATTTAATTTTACTGTGTGTTAGAAACCCCGAGAGAACTGTGGGCTTAAATCGAGCCCCAGGGGTGAGTGCTCTGCCCCCTGGCACTAGTCCATACTTAGCATTTTCCTTAGATGCAAAACCTAGCTGGCTGCAAACCTGGTACTGACCTCGCAGGGCTTTGCCTAACATGCCACAAGTTGGGGCTCTTTGTAAACTATAGGACTGCCTTTTTGTTTTATATCTGGGAAAACTCACACCCCCATCAGGAACATAGGCTGTAAGGACTACAAATATTGAGCATCTGTTACACGCCCACGGTGGACACTGGAAAAATGGTACAGACCGTGTGAGACATCTTCAAGGGTAGAGAGTAAACAAACAGGTTCAAGAACAGATATGAGGGGGCTGAAGAGATGGCTCAGTGGTTAAGAGCACTGACTGCTCTTCCAGAGGACCCGGGTTCAATTTCCAGCACCCACATGGCAGCTCACAACTGTCTGAAAAATGCAGTTCCACAAGATCTGACACCTTCACACCAATGCACATAAAATAAAGTTAAGTAAATCATTAAAAAAAAAAAAAAACAGATACAACATCACCTGTGATCGGAGAGAAGTGAGAGGTCGGTGCCAGGACATCAGGCCAAAGAGAGCGGCAATACCGTGACCTCCGGGAGTAGCAGAATGTCAGCCGGGCTGGATTGAGCAGGTGCCACATGATAGGAGAGCTCAGTAGAGCTTTATAGGAGCAGCAGGGGTCAGAGCCTTCATGCATTCACCCAGTGACACTGTGTGCCCAGCGTGTGCCAACCTTGGTCTCAAGCACATAGGTGAAGTTACCTATGTGAAGAGAAGAGGTAAAAACCCTTAATCTCATACCCTAGTTTGCCAATAATAAACTAGCAACATTTATTTTTTTATATTTATTTATTTATTATGTATACAATATTCTGTCTGTATGTATGCCAGAAGAGGGCACCAGATCTCATTACAGATGGTTGTGAGCCACCATGTGGTTGCTGGGAATTGAACTCAGGACCTTTGGAAGAGCAGGCAGTGCTCTTAATAGCTGAGCCATCTCTCCAGCCCCACTAGCAACATTTAAAGTGTGTGTGTGTGTGTGTGTGTGTGTGTGTGTAGGTCAGAAGACAACTTTCAGGAGTCAGTTTTTTTCCTCCACTGTGTGGGTCCCAGGGATGAAACTCAGCTTGTTAGGTCTGGCAGCGGTTCATTTACCCACCAAACCATCTTGCCAGCCTAGCACTCACATGGTGTGGCTGGCAACTACCTGTAACTTCAACTCCAGGGGGGTCTGACGACTCCAGGGAGTCTGGCCTCTTCAGTGAATGATATACATTCACAAATACATAAATAAAAATAAATTAAAAAAAAAAACCCTACAGGTGGCTGGAGAGATGGCTCAGAGGAATAGAGCACTGGCTGCTCTTCCAGAGGTCCTGAGTTCAATTCCCAGCAACCACATGGTGGCTCACAACCATGTGTAATAAGATCTGGTGTCCTCTTCTGTACTGCAGGATACATGAAGGAAGAAACCTATATACATAATAAATAAAAATCTTAAAAAAAAAAAAAAACCTACAGCCGGGCGTTGGTGGCGCACGCCTTTAATCCCAGCACTCAGGAGGCAGAGGCAGGTGGATCTCTGTGAGTTCGAGACCAGCCTGGTCTACAAGAACTAGTTCCAGCACAGGCTCCAAAACCACAGAGAAACCCTGTCTCGAAAAACAAAACAAACAAAAAAACCAACAAATAAATAAAACATCAATATTTACAGTTGAAAACATGATGGGGCTGGAGAGATGGCTCAGAGGTTAAGAGCATTGCCTGCTCTACCAAAGGTCCTGAGTTCAATTCCCAGCAACCACATGGTGGCTCACAACCATCTGTAATGAGGTCTGGTGCCCTCTTCTGGCCAGCAGGCATACACACAGACAGAATATTGTATACATAATAAATAAATATTTAAAAAAAAAAAAGAAAAAAAGAAAACATGAGGATGTCATGGGCATATTTAGGAGTAACGTGGTTATGTCAGCCAAAGGCTGAGGATAAATCTGTTTTGCGTTGGAGTTTGTGGGCTTATGACTGGCTGTGATTTTAATGCCTCTAAGAAACACATTCTTGTTTTCAGCAGGAGCGATGAACACTGGCCACTGCTCTGAAGACAATGGGTGTCTAATTATTGAGAGATCTCAGACACTGGCCCTTTCGTTTTTAAGATTTTGAGTTCCAGACTAGGGGGTGTGTATGTAGCCTAAGTGATCGACTACCACTTGAGTCTGGAGTTTCATAACTTTCATAAGTATGACTGAGTGAGTGGTGGGAAAGATTTCTATGACTGAAGTTCTTACCTTGGAAAGCTAAAGCACTTACACTCCTTATGAATACACCCCATGTATAATAATGTGTAATATTATACATCCGGGCTCTGTTGAAATAACATTCATTCTCTCATTTCAAGATTCCTGAAGCACACATTGTTGAGAAGGGGATTGGGGTGATTTAGTTACAATGAACCATAGCAACCTGACCCCAGCAATAGCTGTTTGAGCAGAGTGTATTCTGGAGGCCAGAAGGAAGAGCTTTTTTTTTTTTTTTCCCGAGACAGGGTTTCTCCGTAGCTTTTGGTTCCTGTCCTAGAACTAGCTCTTGTAGACCAGGCTGGCCTTGAACTCACAGAGATCCACCTGCCTCTGCCTCCCGAGTGCTGGGATTAAAGGCATGCGCCACCACTGCCCGGCTTGTTTTGCTTTTTGACAGTTCTCTGACAAGACTGTGGGTGTAGAGGGAGCTCAGGGGACTTCTTCTGTTCCATTTTGAACAGATTCTTTCTGGTTGGGGTACAAGCCTTGTTGTGTGTGGTCTTAGCTTCTTGTTAGTTTAAGTTCATGCTTTTAGTGGCTACTTTATTGACACAAGTTAGAAGTGCTATCATAAATCATAACTGAGAAAATGTCTCCGTAAGATTGGCCTCTAGGGTATTGGGATATTCTTTTTTAATATGAAAAATGCTGGCTTTAGGAATTAATATAGGCATATTTTGTTAATTTTATGGTAATAAATTTTAAAAATTAAAATATAACATGGTTATTTTTAAACTGTTGAATTTGTGTTTATAACTAGCGAGAGAATGACCAAGATAAGCAGACACCAGCTGCTCTCATTAAGTGACTTGTCAGGAGATTGTGGCGTAAAATGACAGGCTGTGCATCAGTGTCTTTCTCACAGAGAATGCAGACTGGAAATAGCATTCCTTAGTAAGTGATTAGATTTACAACCCCAGTCTCGGCCCACCCATTGTGGTGGTGCCACTTCTGGCAGGTGGTCCTGGGGTGTATAAGAAACTAGGCTGAGGGGCTGGAGAGATGGCTCAGTGGTTAAGAGCATTGCCTGCTCTTCCAAAGGTTCTGAGTTCAATTCCCAGCAACCACATGGTGGCTCACAACCATTTGTAATGAGGTCTGGTGCCCTCTTCTGGCCTGCAGACATACACACAGACAGAATATTGTACACATAATAAATAAATATTAAAAAAAATGTTTTTTTTTTTTTAAAAAGAAACTAGGCTGAGCAAGCCATAGGGAGCAAGTCACTAAGCAAGGTCCTTCCATGGCTTCTGCTTTACTTCCTGCCCTGACTTCAGTGTAAGATGAAATAAACCCTTCCTTCCCCAAGCTGCTTTTGCTCACAGTGTTTTATCACAGCAATAGAAACCTTAACTAAGGCAGAAATTTGTATCAGGCCATAGGGCATTGCTGTGACAGACCTGACCATGTGTTTTGGAGAGGGTTGTGGCATTTGAACTTTGTGCTGGAAATTCCTTTGAGTGCTCAGAGCTCTCAGTAGGCTGTTCTGTGGAAGCTTGGAGGATAAGACGTTGGGAACAATGCAGGCCACGAGTGTCTAGTTTGTGAAGTTTCAGGGAGAAGCAAAGACTCTGTCTGGGCCGTTTATGTGATATTTTTAATTAAGAATCTGAAAAAAAAATCTGTGTTTTTCTGGTCAGCTCTAGCTGACCAGAGAATCAGCTGTGGTTAACAACAGACCACACCCGCTAGCTCGAAACCCTTGCTCTGCTGGGACAGTCAGTACTGGCCATCTGGGGATGAAGAATCAGCTATGATTAAGAAGAGACCAGCATCACTGAAGAATAATCTGGGAAGTATTTCCTTAAGGCCAGCATGCAGAAGCTGTGGTCCAGAGGGGCCCAAGATTGTACCTTGGATTAACAGATGAACTTGGTAATGTGTGAGAGTTTCCCAGGTTTGTGGTGAGCATCTGTGGCTTAGCACCTAGAGAAGCCAGGGCAATTCTAATGCTAGATTTACTTGGCAGGAAAGGGATTCTGTGAGCATCTGAACTCAGTGGCTTTCAAGGGCTAGAACAAAAAGAGGCCCGTCTAGGAGTTTGTGTTTTAATAGTCTGGTCAACTGGCCACCGTTGTGATTATAAGGGCTGTACAAGCAGACCACTTTTGTGTTTCCCATGAATACTCTTCTCTAGGACATGAAAATTTATTAATGACATCTTATTAAAACATATTGAATCCTAAAGCTGGGTACATCCATGATATCAGCACTCAGGAGGTGAGGCAGGACGGTCGCTAAGTTTGAGGACCATCTGAACTATAGAGGGTGCCCTTGTCTTAAAAAAAAAATCAAATTTGTTTTATTCCAGTTCAACAAATATTTGTTCAGAACTTGCTGTGTGTATTTGCTTTATGATTCACCAAAGAGTATCTTCAATCAATCTCCACCCTCTCAGACAGGATCTCATTGGAGCTGGCTGATTGGCTATTGCTGCTGACCAACAAACTCCAGGAATCCTGAGATTACAGGCATGGGTGCATTAGAATTGGGGGCATCTTATTTAACTTTTTGAGGGTTACCTGTTTATCTTCCTGCCTACTTTGTCTAAAGGTTTTTTTTTTTTTTTTGTTTGTTTGGTTGGTTTTTTTTTTTGGTCTGGCTCTAAATATGTGTCTATGTATGTGTCTGTGTACATGTGTTATGGCTCTGGAGATGGAGTCATAGGAGCCGGTGAGCTGCCCACATGGGTGTTGGGAACTGAACTTGGGTCCCCGAGAAGAGCAGAAAGAGCTTTTAACCACTGAGCCTTGTCTTTAGTCACATGTTTTTCTTTCTTTGGAGAAGGGTCTCACTTACTTGTTCAGGTTGGCCTTGAACTTGAGTTACTTTTACCTAACCTTGCAGTTAGCCAGGTAACAGGCCTGCCTGTACCAACAGACTTGATTCTTCTTTGACTTTTAACTTTGATTTAGTTTTCTATGTAGAGGTGTCTTAGTCAGGTTCCATTGCTGTAAAATGTCAACTCTTATAAAGGAAAGAATTTAATTGGAGCTTGCTTACAGTTTCGGAAGTTTAGTCCATTATCATCATGGTGGGGAACATGGCAGCACACAGGTAAACATGGTGCTGGAGAAGTAACTGAGAGTTTTACACCCTGAACCATAGGCAGAGAGAGACAGAGATTGGGCCTGGCATGGACTTTTGAACCCTCAAAGCCCACCCAGTGACACATTTCCTCCAACAAGGCCACACCCCCTAATCCTTCTAATTCTTTCACATAGAGCCACTCCCTGGTGACCAAGCATTCAAATATATGAACCTGTGGGGCCATTCTCATTCAAACCAGCACACGGGGTCTTCTTGTATATGGCATTTTAAATTTTATTTTATTAATTTTATTTATTGTATCACTCTATTTCTTTCCATTATACACAATTATGACTAGTTTACCTTCACAGAACAAAGGAAAGCTGGCAAGTTTAGCAACCATCATTTTTTGTTGTTGTTTCTGTTTTTTGAGAGAGGGTTTCTCTGTGTAGTGTTGAAACTTGCTCTGTAGCCTAGGCTGGCCTTGAACTCACAGAGATCTACCTGCTTCTGCCTCCTGAGTGCTGGTATTAAAGGTGTGCTCTACCACCCAGCAGCAACCATCAGTTTTTAAAAAAAAAAAAAATGAAAAAGAAACGGACACAATTTTTTGAAGTTTCCATTGTCTAATGACTGTAACAGCTCTTTACATCATTATGGTCTACATATTCTCTTCAGCCTTTTTTATGTTGCTAAACTGATTCATTATTTTATATTTCTTGCAGTTTTCCCTCACCAATTGTTCTTGGAATTGGGCAGGTAAGTTGAAAAAAAAAACCCAGTCTTAACTCGCATTAACACTGGGATTAAAGATGTGCTCCACACCCGCAAGGCTATTTACTTATTTTTGAGACAAGATCTTACAGTGTATCCCTGGCTGGTCTTGAACTCTTAGAGATCAGCCTGCCTCTGACTCCAGAGTGCTGGGATTAAAGCTGTGTGGCACTCCGCCAGGCTGAGATTTATTTTATTTTTAACTATGTATGTTAGTGTGTGTTCATGTGTGGGTATATAAGTGTGAACACAAGAACCCAAAGACCAGAGGTCACAGTATCCCCTAGAGTTAGGGTTCCAGGGAGTTATGAGCTGTGTGAAGTGGGGACATGGGTGCTGAGCACTAAACTCAGGTCCCCCAGAGCAGCAGGTGCTGCTCCATCTTTCCAGGCCCTGAGAGGAAAAATCTTAATTCTAAACTTCTCAAAAAATACACTCTGACTTTTCTTAGGACATTTTTATTAACTTGTATTTATTGTACAAAATAATGAGTCTCATGATATTTTCAGTGTGTATAATGGCTTTTAATCATATTCACCCCCAATACACCCTCTCTCAACTTCTTTCAAAAAGTTTCGGTCTATTTTCATTCTCTCTCAATGGGTGCAAGGAGTCGGTACCTTCTCACACCCTTTTGAGACAGGGTCTCTCTATGTAGCTGTTGTTGTCCCGGAATTCTAGCCTCAAACGCACAGAAATCTGCCTGTCTCTCCTGGGATGAAATGTGAGTGTCACCATGCCTGTCTAGGAGTTTTTCCTTTTTAAAAATTGTTTCCTCTCCCTGGCCTTTAAGGGAAGTCAACTGACCATTCCGTTTGTGGAAGTGTGGTCCAGGGCCATCTGGTCAGTTTGGTTACTCTCAGAGGCATCCTTTGTTTCCTCCATGGCCGTTTCTAGAGCCCCTGAGACAATGTATCCAGGTGAGTCCACTCAATGATACATTTTACCCGTTCTGATTGGAACAACTTCTCATCCATGGGTGAGAATCTTAGCTTCCACAAGATCCCTCCCTTCAGCCTGAAAAGTAGATCTTTGGGTTCTGTTTCTGATAAATATGCTCTGATTACACCATTGTATCAGTAAACCTCACACTGTCTTTCCAAGTGGTATTTTGCTGTTTCTTTTTCATTCTAGATGGCCACCACCATAATGATACTGTATGTATCCAAGCTAAATAAAATAATCCACTTCCCTGATTTTGATAAGAAAATTCCTGGAAAGGTATGTTTGAAAGATAAAAAACAAACAAACTAAAAAATGAAAAGCAAGCAAACACACAAAAAATCCAATTAGAGTAAAGCAGGGATCCATTTCATACACTGTGGATCTTCCTTTTCCCTTACACTCAGTAGAAAGTTGGTTTTCTTTATTTTTCTTCTTTGAGATTGGCTCTTATGTATCATCCCAGGTCAGATTTGAACTCGAAATCCTTTTCTTCAGCCTCCTCAGTGCTGGAAGAAAAATTTGTTATTTTACTTTTTTAATTTTTGGTTTTTGAGCCTGAGTTTCTCTGTGTAGCCCTGCTGTCCTGGAACTTGCTCTGTAGACCAGGCTGGCCTTGAACTCACAGATCTGCCTGCCTCTGCCTCCCGAGTGCTGGACTAAAGGTGTGTTACATTACCTCCTGAATGAGAAAGTTCTTAATAAGTATTTTATACATAAATATCTATTTGTATAACTCAATGAAGATACAGATATGGCTCAGCTGGGTTTGTGAGATCTGTAAGTGTGTAAAGTGCTTGCTGAGGAAGTGTGAGACCTGAGCTTGGTTCCCTTGCACCTGTGTAAAGCCTTACCTCAGCATGGCTGCATTGAGGTAGGAGGCAGAGAAAAATGTGAACGTAGGTGTTTAACAACACAAATGCTCTTAGTTTTTAAAGCCGGTGTTTTGCGAACTCTTTGACCAAGGGCTGGGCTCACTGTTTATTGTACCATGAAAGAAGCCCTGTTATGATAAAGCTTTATATAAATAAGCATGGGCCAGATTTGCCCTGGGTCCTAGCTTACTGACTTATGTTTTCAGATTTCACTTTTTTTTTTTTTTGACACAGTTTACTGTGTAACAGAGCTCTGGCTTGATTTGTAGACCAGGCTGGCCTTGAAATCACAGAGATCCACCTGTCTCTGTCACCCTAATGTTGGGACTAACGGTGTTTGACAACACTCCCGACTTGCATTTTCACTTTAACCTGATATAAGCTATGAGTTAAGAATACAATTTGATACACTGAATAAATGTAGAAGTACACATGGAAGCCACATTGAAAGATCTGTCTTCCTACTGGGAATATGGAGTGGAAGTAATTTTTAACAACTGGTTGCAGGGGGCCAGGCTTGAGACAGACATTAAATTCTTAGAGTAACACTTTGATGGATGATATGAAGTAGCTAACGGTAGTGTTTGGATTAAGAAGTTTAACTGGTGTTTCTTAAGAAACCCTTGGATAGCTTCTTCGTATATGTTGACAGTTAATAATGATAGGATATTAGGTCAGATACAGGGCTGGGAGGTAGATGGCTTTCAAAGGGACTAAATATTGCCCAATATAATTTGTCTCTTGCATTTTAATGCTCCATAATTTTGAAGTTTCTCTATTTGTCCTTCTAGAATCTTCCACACAAGTGAAGCTTCTCCTGTTTTCCTCTCCCACCTCCCTCCGTCTCCATCTCCCTACCTTTCCCAACCCTTTTGGAAACTTCAGTCCACAGTGTATACAATAAGGAGCGTTAATGATGCTTTATTAGACGTGTGTTTTTTTTGTCTTTTTTTTTTTTTGTATGTAGGTTCAAGTTATCCAATCAAAATTACTCCCCGAGAAGCTATTTTTCATGTCTTTTACCTTCTTTGCTGTGTAGCTCATGTTGATAGAAATGGCATCTTTGGTCTCAAAGTAAGGGCTTAAGTATTTCATCGTGAAGCAGGGCTCCGTGGGCTTTAGGGGGCCGTGCCATTTACTCTTTGCTGTATAATGTAATGGCTCAAAACAGTAATCTTTTTATTGTCTGTCATACTGATTGAGGAGTCTTCAGAAGGCTTGGCCAGGCAGTTTTGACTTAAGGCCCTCCTTTCCTTGCGGACACAAGGAGAACTGTGTTAGTTAGGAGGGTGGTTAGTGCAGGTGGGAGGTGGCCACCCATCTGTCTCTTGCTGTCTAAGAACTCTCACATACATACATACATACATACATACACACATACATACATACACACACACATACATACATACATACACACACATATAAGGAAAGCATGCAAATGAAGTTCTAACGGCATCTTTTTCCTTTTATTGAAGCTCTTTCCTCTGCCTCTTCTCTATGTTGGAAACCATATCAGTGGCCTATCAAGCACCAGTAAATTAAGGTACAGTTCAAGATGACAGTGGGGAGGGTTAGCCATCACCTCTGGTGGTGCAAACGCTGAGTTTGGTTTTCTAGCTTTTGCTTGGGTGATGTCCTAGTCTGCTCTCTGTTTCTGTGATAAACGCTATGGCCCAAACTAGTGTGGGCAGGAAAGGGTTTATTTTAGCTTCCAGGTTACCTTCTGTTGATGGAAGGCAGGGCAGAAACTGGAGCAGAGACCACAGGGTGATGCTGCTTACTCGCACGCTTCCCCACTTCCTCTGGCTTGCAGAGCACTGCCCAGGCTGAACTGGGTCCTACATCCATTAACAATCATGAAAATGCCACACAGCCTTCCCCACAAGGCCTTCTGATGGAGGCAGTTCCTCACTCAGTCCCTCTTCCCAATCGCAGGTATCACGTGGGAAACATTAGTATTTAACAATGTGAGAAAGGATAGTTTTGAGTTTAATTAGAAACGTCTTTAGGAAAGTTTAAAAAGCTTATGCTTTTCTTGATGGTTATGTCTCAACATAAGTATGAAGTTTGTGTTAGGTAGAGAAAAGGTGATCGTCTGGGGTGGGTTTGTTTATACACATATGACCATGGTAACTTTTCATCGTAGTTGTATAGAAACAGGAATATCCTTTCAGACTTGGCACAGATCACGTTTGGGGTAAGAAAAAATGAATGACAGACAATAGGTTTAAGTATCGTCTATACTTGACAAGTTTGCATCTGTGTTTATTTCACCATGCTTTGATTAATCTTATTAAAAGCTACTGTGGAAAATGAAAATCATACGATCTGCCACTTTGACTTCCTGTCGTGATGGACTGTGCTCTTGAACTGTGAGCCAGAAGCAACCCCTCCTTCCTTAAGTTGCTTTTGTAAAGGTCTTTTTTGCAGCAGCAGGGAAAAAACACTACACGGGAGAGATGTGTTTTCCTCTATCACTCTTTGTCTTATTTTTGGAGATAGGATCTTTCCCTGAGTCTAAAGGTCACTGATTGGCCAGACCAGCTGGCGAGCAAGTCCCAGGGATCCTCCTGTCCCTGTCCCTAGTGCTGTGCTTATAGATGCCCATACCTGGGCATGCTAGAGAACCAGACGGGGGACCTTATGTTTTTATGGCAGACAGTATACTTTGAAACACCAAAAATTTTTTTTTTGGTGTTTTTGAGACAGGGTTTCTCTGTGGTTTTTTTGGAGCCTGTCCTGGAACTAGCTCTTGTAGACCAGGCTGGTCTCGAACTCACAGAGTGCTGGGATTAAAGGCGTGCACCACCACCACCCGGCAAAACACCAAAATTTTAAAGTCTTTCTAATTTAAATAAAGTATATATATATATATATATATATATATATATAATACAGAGTTTATCGCTATATCTGTTTTAAGTGTACAATTCAAGTGCATTAATTATATTTACATGTGTGTGTAATCCCAGCATCTGAAGCACAATTGCTGAGCCTTCCAGACCAGATTTGCTACATAATGATTTTGAGGCTAGACTCTATCTCAAAAAAAGTATATGCACAGTGTAGCCATCACCATTATTTATTTCAGAATCTTTTTCATCATCCCAAACAGAAACTCTGAGTCTACTAAACAATATCCTCTTAGCTAGTCTCAATTTCTCAGTCTCTTGATGTGGGATTCCCCTCTGTATGCTGTGAATATGTTTTACTACCATTGGTTAATATACAAAGCTGCTTTGGCCTATAGCAGGGCAGAATATAGCCAAGCTGGAAAATATATATATTTGTATATATATATGTATATATATATATATATATGTATATATATAGAGAGAGAGCAGAGTTAGAGAGATGCCATGTAGCTGTCAGAAGAGACAGATGCCAGAGAACCTTACTGGTAAACCATGAGCCTTGTAGTAAAATACAAAATAATAGAAATGGGTTAATTTAAGTTGTAAGAGCTAGCTAGAAATACACTTAAGCTATTGGCCAAACAGTGTTGTAATTAATACAGTTTCTGTGATTATTTAGGGTCTGGGAAGCTGGGAACGAACAAGCAGCCTCCACCCACAGTCTCTGGTTCTCTCCCTTTCTCTTTCCCTCTCTGTCCCTCCTCCCCTCCCTCTCCCTCTCTTATGTGTTGCATGCATGTGAGTTTGCATGTGGTATGTGTGCCCACGAGGAGGCCAGAGGGGGATGTTGGGTTTCCTCTGTTACTCTCCATCTTATTCCCTTGAGACAAGGTCTCTTACTGAATTGGAAGCTCACCTTGTTGGTGAGGCTAGTTGACTAGTAAGCTTCTGGCATCTACTGGTCTCTCCCTCCCAATGCCATGGTTACAGACACATAAAGACATGCTTAACTTCATATGTAGATACCGAGGATTTGAACTCAGGTTCTCATGATAGTACAGCAAGGGCTCTCTTGCTCACTGAGCAATCTCCTTAGCCCCCAGCTACTGGTAATCTCTGCTTTATGTTCTGCACCTGTAGCTTTACCGTCTCTGGGTAAATACAAACAATTGTCCAGTTTTGGGGGGTGAGGATATGGATTATTTCCATAGCATGGTGTCTTCAGAGTTCATCCATTGTAGAGTGCATCCGATTTCCATTTCTTTTAAAAGTTGAATTATAGTCCATTTATATGTGCATCCTGCTGATAAACATAAAACATCAAAGTTTTAAATTTTAATTATTTCTACTTTAGATATTGTTTCTATATTGTTTTTACTTTTGTAGTTCTGGGGGTTGGACTCCTGGCCTTACATATGCTACAGAGGTGCTCTACCACTGAGCTACATCCCTAGTGCATCCTTTCTTTTCTGACTATGTTGTTAGTATTGTATCTGAGAAGGCTTGCTTGATCCAGGATCATGAGCATTCTCTCTTATACAGCTTTAGTTCCTGCACTTAAGTCCTTGTTATATTTCATGTCAGATAATAAATATATAAGGTTGATGTCCTGTGTGTGTGTGTGTAGTGTGATGTGTGTAGGAATTCAGTTTCATTCTTTCATGGGAGTTATAGATGTCCTAGCACTGTCCTTTGGAAAGTTGTATCTTTCTTCCATTGTGTTATCTTACAATCCTTGGTAAAATCAATCTATTGATCTGGGCGAGGTGTTGCATGCTTGTAATTGTACTATTTAGGAGGCAGAGGCAGGAGGCAGGAGACCACAAGTTCTGTGCCAGCCTGGACTACATTTGTCTGCTTCACTTGCAAGTTTCCAAAGATGGGGCACAGGATAGATAACCAGTAGTTTGGAGCTAAGGGATAAGGAATTACTGTTGAGCAGATTCTAAGATCCTGCTTGGGGGAATGGAGCTTCTGAAATCGATTATAGGGATGAGTGTGCAACAAAGACAATAAAAAGAAACAAGATAAAAGATAAGCAATTGACCTTAATGCAAGCCTTTATTTTCTGTCCTTCAATTCTATTCCATTAATTACATATATTATTAAATCAGTAATAGGTAGTCTTGGTTTATGTAGGTTTGTAGTAAATCTTGAAGTTGGGAAATGTGAGTGTACCTACTTTGCTAACTTTATTTTTAAAACATTCACACACACACCCCCCCCCCCCCCGCACATGGAGATCAGAAGACAACTTTTAGGAACTGGTTCTCTTCTTCGGCTAATCTGTGTCATGAGATTAAACTCAGGTTATTAGGCTTAGCAGAAGACGTCTTTACCAGCCAAGCTGTCTCACCAGCCCCCTAACTTGGTTATATTTTATAGTATATATTTTAAAATAATTGATTTTATTTTTAATTATGTGTGTACGTGTGTGTGTGTGTGTGCATGAGTTTGTGTGTGTGAGTGCACATGCCCATGAAGAACAAAAGAGAGTGTCAGATCCCCTGGAACTGGAGTTACAGGTGGTTGTGAGCCTCCATGTGGGTGTTGGGAACTGAAATTGTGTTCTCTGCAAGAGCAGCAAGTGTTCTTAACCACTGAGCCATCTCTCTAGCCCCTTTGACTTTGTTATCCTTCAACATGGTTTGGCTCTCTGGGGCCCTTGAATTTCTATATTTATTTTGGAATTAACTTGCCAGTTTCTGCAGGAAAAAAAAAAGCCAGATAAGATTTGACAGATTTTTGTGTTGAATCAGCTTGCTAAAGTGGCAGGAAATTATTCAATCCCTGTTTTATGACTTAATATGATTTGTTAATGGTAAATATTACAATGAATGTTAACTCATTATATTTAATTTGGAAAATGACCTTAATTAAAAACGTTTACCATGTTTAAAACAAAAATAGCAGCTGACACTATGTGCCTGACGTTAGGGTTGGATCTTTTCTGACAGCTTGCCAATGTTCACTGTGCTCAGGAAATTCACAATTCCACTGACTTTACTTCTGGAAGCCGTCATCCTCGGGTGAGTCTGCTTTTCCTTCATTCCTTCATTATGTTTCCGATGTACTGTGTTTATTCGTGTGAGTGGGTAACATGTTCACATATATGACATGTGGGTGTGCGAGGCTATGTGTGTGCATGTGGAAGACATGGGTTGATGTCCTGTATTTTTCTTTTTCTTTTTTTTTTCTTTTTAAAGATTTATTTATTTACTATGTATACAGTATTGTGTCTGCCTGCACACCAGAAGAGGGCACCAGGTCTCATTACAGATGGTTGTGAGACACCATGTAGTTGCTGGGAACTGAACTCAGGACCTTTGGAAGGGCAGTCAGAGCTCTTAACCACTGAGCCACCTCTCCAGCCCCACCTGTATTTTTCTCTATTGCTCTCTGCTATTGTTTGAGACAGGGTCTCTCACTGGCCTTGGAGTTCACCTACTGACTAGGTGGGCTGGCCAGCAAGCTCCCAGATCTGCCTGTCTCTGCCACCTAGGCTTGTGCTATTCTGCCTGGATTTTCACGAGTCCTGGACCTCTGAACTCAGATTGTCAGGCTTGATGCTTGTTTGACAAGACTTCACCCACTGAGCCATCTCCCCAGTCCCTCCACCTTGAGGTCCTCTTTCTGAGTAACTGATTAGAATTACTGCTTTCAGCAACTTAAGGAACTATTATTTGTTCATTTAAAAGGAGTCAACTGTACCCACGATTCCCTAAAATATTAACGAAGGCTATTTAAATGTTTATTTTTGCAGCGGACTAATAGCATGCTTGTAGTAGAGAGTTATAACAGAATTAGCAATGACGCTTAAGCAGATATGAACCTGTGTGCTGAACTGGAGGGAATGAATAGTGACAATGAACCCCCCCACCCCCCCAGACAGGGAGGGCAGGCAGGAGAGCAAGGGACAGGGTTCTGATGCTCCATGACATGAGGTCAGAATAAATTAAACTTTACAAATGTTGATATAGATCTTTCTCATGAGGATACCCAGGCTGACCCATGGAAATGCAAACTTTGATTTTGCAGTAAAGACTGTACGGCAGTGAAGTTTAGTTACGTTACAATGTTGTGAGCCTTGCTATGGACCTAATCTTTGAATGTGCCGTAGATGCTCCTGTAAACTAGATGCACAGCAGCCCCTCTTCTTTATTTCACCCCAGCATCCTTCCAGGGAGAACAGAAAAATCACATGATTAGGTAAAGAAAACAGCTTAAGAAATAAGTAAATTTGGCCTGACTTAAACTTCCAGCACCTTCTCTGTATGAAGATGTTAAGTTTTAGCCACAGAGTCACTAAATTTGTTTTCATGTTGTTTTTTGTTTTTTGTTTTTTTTTTTTTTTTGTTTTTTTTTTTTTTTTTGGTTTTTCGAGACAGGGTTTCTCTGTGGTTTTGGAGCCTGTCCTGGAACTAGCTCTGTAGACCAGGCTGGTCTCGAACTCCTAGAGATCCGCCTGCCTCTGCCTCCCGAGTGCTGGGATTAAAGGCGTGCACCACCACCGCCCGGCTGTTTTCTGTTTTTTTTAAACATAAAATCCATATTTTAATTCTTTCTCCCCACCCCTTTTCTTCTTTCTTGACCACAGGAAACAGTTTTCCTTGAACATCATCCTCAGCGTTTTGGCTATTGTGCTTGGAGCTTTCATAGCAGCTGGGTGAGACTTGGCATTCCCTGCCACTCGGTGGCCTCTCTGTGTCTTTGACAGTAGGCAGCCCTGTACGAGAGATTTTCCTTTTCCATCTGACTGCAGCTGGGTTGGGCAGCTAAGAGACAAATCTGTTGAGTTAGTGGTGTCCCCATGTGTCCCTTATCAGAAAGTGGGTCCCACGTTGTCCGGAAATGCTTCTGAGGACTCATGCAGGCATGTTTAACTGTGGCCCATTGGGGTATGGCCCAATACAACTTAAACTATCATGAGACTTTTTGGTGACTTTTTTCCTTTGTAACTCAATTGTGTGGGTCTTGAGTGTAAATTCTGTAAATGACAATGTCCTGTTATAACTAAGCATCACTGGGTTTTAACAGAGCTACACTTGACAAAGGGGAGTTTACTTCTGTCATTGAATGCCCTCAGTTTGAAAGTGTTATTTGAAGTGTTCTTAGGATTTTGGTTTAAAATAACAGATTTGGGCTTGAGGTATAACTCAGTGGTAGAATGTGTACTTAGTGTATACTAGGGCCTATGTTCATTCCACAGTGCCCAATACACACACACACACACACGCCTAAAACAAGCCAACAGGTTTATAAACCCAGTTATTGCTGTTTTATTGTTCTGTGATGACTGATAGACTGTGGTCATTACATATGCTGATATATTTCAGAACAGGTCAATGCTAATTAGTTCAGATTTCCTACCTGAACTAATTCATCATTCATCATTAATATGTAGAGACGGAGCAGGAGGAGATGACTCTGTCTGTCCTTCTAGGTGTGTAATCCCACACCATGTTAAAAAAAAAAAGAAGCCGGAAGTGGTAACATACGCCTGTATCCCAGTACTGACCTGTAGGGACAGGCAGTCTCTGAGACTCACTTGGCCAGCTAATGTATCCAAAATGGCAAGTATAAGGTTCAGTGAAGGGACCCTGTTTCAAAAACTGAGGTGGAACGTGACCAAGGAAGACATATGAATGACATCAGCCTCTGGCCTCCACACACACCAGCGTACATACGTGCATGTGTGTCAGCACACACTTGTGTGCACATGCATTCTTAAGTCTTTGATGAGGAGTGGCCAGCATAGAACCTCAGTGAGTCCAGCTGATTTTGAACACATTGATAATTGTTTCTAATATCATCTTACTTTTTACCCAAGAGGCAGCTTGGAGCAGCAATCCTGACTTTCCCTTCCTCGGGCACTCACCAGATGGATGCCTTCCTGAGGCCACAGGACACCTGTGACGCCAACTTCTGCCCTCCTAGTGAAGTTTCCTCTGCCCCCCACACCAGCTTTGCCTGTTTTTGTGCTCTGGAAAGAGAATTAAATAGGATACAGTGGCAGATCAAGCACTTAATAGTTTAATTAGAGCAAGTGAGAAATCAGGCTGTACTCCTCCTAGCAGATCGATGGCTTCTCCCTGTACTTTCCTTGTGTCTACCCCAGGGTGAGCCCTTCCAAGAAGGGGCATGCTTTTCTCGGAAGCCCAACTTATCCAGAATTCAGTCTGTTACAAGTAGATGAATAAGATGCAAAAGTAGAGAAAGATAGCCCGGTGGCCAAGCAGACCCAGGTTCAGTTCCCAGCACCTACATGGTGGTGCACAACTATCCATAACTCCAGTTCCAGAGGACCTGATGCCCTCTCTTTGGGTACCAGGGACACACATGGTACACATACATACATACAAGCAAAATACTCATATAAAAATTTTTAATACAGAAAGTTGCAAGAGTATGTATGGGGTTTTCACCCCCAAAGGTGACAAGTTTACTGGAGGAAAGGGTACCAGCACTCTGCATGCTTCTTGGTGAGGAAGTGGTGAGGAAGTTCCCGAGATAACTTCTATTTGACCAATCTCGTTTGCCTGCTACCACCCATTGTCATTTATATCCTGCTTTGGGGACCATAGCTGTCTGTCTGGGGTTGGCCATTACCAGTATCTTCATGTCGTAACCATCAGCCAACCACCACTGTTATCCTACATTCTGTTTCAGGTCCCCGAGCAGACCCAACTATCGTTCCATGTGTCCTGTTTTTGGTGCCTGTTGGTTAATCCTTTCCAGACACAACTTCCTGTCTACTGAAGCTAGCCAACTCCTGTGCCAATAGTCCCTCAGATGTAGTTGGGATGAGCTAGGTTCACCTGCTGTAATAAGCAGGCCCAACAGTTCACTGTTTCTAAACATCAGCTATACACTTCCCTGACAGTGCTTTTGAGTGGGTTCTGTTCACTGAACCCAGGAACCCAGCCACGAGGTCACTACCTCAGGCTTCCTTGGAGATCTAGGAAGGAAAGGGGGGTATTTCTGCACTGGTTCATAAAACTTTTGCCCAAAAGTGACGTCAATTCCCTTTCTTGTATCTCACTCACCCAGGGAAGCCACATGGCTGGAAAGTGTTGAAAGAGAATGTCTAGGAATGGATCAAATGACAGCCACATTCAGCTGACCCTGAATATGCTTTATTTTGTAGGCATTTGCATTCCTCATACACTTTGTTCTTATTACTGGTTCAGTAAGGGTGGGTAAGAGTGGGGTGGTCCATGCTTCAGGGAGTATGCGTGCCACTATTGGGCATTCTTGCCCCCTAGAGGAGACAGGACTCTGCAATCTAAAGCTCTCCCAGGAAGTGCCTTTTCCTCATGCCTCTAGAAGCCTGGCTTTTCTTGCTCATTCAAAATTAGAGTTTAGTTGTTTCATTAAAATATTTTGTACATATGTGATGTATTCATATGTGTGTGGGCGTGTGTATGTTCACTTGTGTGTGTACAGCCCAGAGGTCAACATTGTTCCTCAAGAGTTGTCCGTTTCATTTCTTGAGACAGATTTCCTCACTGACTTGGAATTTGCTGATTCATTTAGGTTGGCCAGCAAGTCCTAGAGATCCACTTGTCTCCCCTTCTCAGCAATAAGAGTATAATCAACAGGGTTTTTAATGTGGATTCTGAGGTTGAATTAGGGTCCTTGTGTTTGTCTGACAAATGTTTTTTGCCCATAGAACTACCTGTCCAGCCCCCAAAGAAAAACCTATAGACAAGTTGAATTTAATAGTTCTGTTGCCCAGTGGAATCTTTTGCAAATCTAGTAGCCCACAGAACCAGCATAGACTCAACTCCCTCCAGCAATTCCTACAGGAAGCATTTATGAACAGGAAGCTGCCAAAGTGACATAGCCAAAATGATTAGCCAAAACATGCTGCTTTGACATCAGGGTTGTTCTGAAGTTAGAGGTAATTGAGAACCAAGAAATGCAAGGAGGTTTTGCTGTCCTTTGTCCCCGACAGCTGGGTATAGTCTCTCTCTGTGGGAATGACCAGCAAGAGCAGCCACTTCTACTGCTGGACACAGACAGTTGACACTGAGATTAAGTCTGCATAATTCAACTCTAAAATAACCTCGCCCTGCCACTGCTTTCTCCTGTGTTTCCTGCTAGGTCATGGTTTGGCTCTGGACATTGAAACCTTTTTGTCCTTTGCTAAAATGTTACATAAATCTCAGTATCCAACTGCTTTGAGTTTCATTTTTCTGTGAATTACTGTGCATGAAAAATAGTAACACAGTTTGTGTTCTTTTTCACTTGTCCATTCCATTAGCAGTTCACAACCATGAGAAGCAATGTTACTGACCTCTGGTATTATCTACCACAAAGGGGTATTGTCTGAGTCGCAGACCCTCCAGGGCAAATGTAGTGAAATATTGTTAACTAAGTAACCAGCTAGCAAGTTAACTAAATTCATAAGCTCCAAGTATTCATCCTAAGAGGGTATATGAAAGGCTTGAGTTCTGACAGTTTAGAGCATGAATTATGACCTGGGTCTAGGGCAGGAAGGAAGTGCAGGTGGGTGAATCACATCACGTATCCGTTATAGTTGTCCTCCTCATCCGTAGGTCATATCCCCTCATGTTTTTATGTTGATGCTATTTATTTATGGGAATTGCTGAGGTTCTGGAAGAAAGGAGCCTTGGAAGGCTTGCGTAGGCACACAGGTCCTTGCTTCACCTTTTGACAGACAAGGCACTGTCTAGGCACCAGGTGGAGGTGCCATTCCCCAGCTGTCCGACATGAGCTGTACCCTGGGGATGGCCCTGCTTATAATAAGCAGGGATTCTGGTGGGTGGGCGAAGTGTGCCCTCAGGCAGTCACGGCTCACTAGTTATTGTGCCAACCTGTCAGCTAGCAAATAAAGGATTTTGCAGTTAAGACAGTTCAGGTCCCTGGTCCTGAGTGAAGTGTAATTACAACGGAGGTCAGCTGATGAGTTGTCCCATTCTCTCTCCTCTGGGAGGAATCAGAGGCGGTAACAACGCACTACTAGTGTGTGTGTGTGTGTGTGTGTGTGTGGTGGGGGAGTAGTTTCCCCAGAAAAGATGGTACCAGCACCGCACACAGATCTAACCAGACGAAGGACAAACAGGCAGGCTCTGAGGCCATGGTGAAAGTGTCTTATAACAGCCTCCCCTTCCTGTTCTCCCTGCCAGCTCTGACCTTGCATTCAACTTGGAAGGCTACATTTTTGTGTTCTTGAATGATATCTTCACAGCAGCAAATGGAGTTTATACCAAACAGAAAATGGACCCGAAGGTACCAGACTTCCCTCCTGCAGCTTTTTGCCTGTGCCATCTGGCTCCTGAAATGACATGAAAAATGAAAATGAACATGTTCAGTTGGCATGCAACTTGATGCATACCCTGCGATCTAGAAACTACTAATTTCTCCTTACTTATCTTTTTTTGTTTGTTTGTTTGTTTTTGTTTTTTGTTTTTTTTTTTTGTTTTTCGAGACAAGGTTTCTCTGTAGCTTTGGAGCCTGTCCTGGAACTCCCTTTGTAGACCAGGCTGGCCTCGAACTCACAGAGATCCGCCTGCCTCTGCCTCCCAAGTGCTGGGATTAAAGGCGTGCGCCACCACCGCCCGGCTCTCCTTACTTATCTTGTGTGTTATTATTAATCTTGTTAGTCTCGGTACTGTAAAAGTTTGGTTGAAAATTAGATAGGGAGAAAAAAGATGTTACTAGTTTAGATGTACAATCAGAATATACACACATACATGCATGTAAATATGCACATACATACATACACACATGCACATACACATACATACACACATGCATACACATACATACATACACACATATACATAGACATACACATATACATACGTATTTACATACATACATACATGTACACATGTACATACATAATACATGAATATATATATTTGGAAAAACAAATTCATTTTTTAAAACAGCATCATTAATGACTATGACAAATTCAGAAGAGGGGGTTGGTGCCATGATATCAGGCCATTCCACCTTTAAGCCTTCATTTCTTCAAACCTGTTTCCTCATCAAGAAGTGAGATGGCCGGATGATCATTTGTTATGTCCTCCAATGGCAGTCACCTCTTCTGATTGCAAGCTGAAGGGGCTGCCTGTTGTGCTGCCCCCAGCTCTCACCAAGCCCCAGCTGTGACTGGAAGCGGTCTGGGGTGGGTCAGGCATATGGGTCTTTGTTCTGAGCTCTTTGTGCTTTGTGAGGGAGTTCTCTCTGACTGATGGGTGCTTTTCTGTGAGCTATTTTTAAAATCTGTATGCCCATTTGTTCCCTTGAATGGTGACAGTTTTACAACGACGGGTTCTTTGCCTTCTTGAAAATACAATATGTCACCCTGTTTTTGGCAGAGAAGTGGGTGGCCACTTTAGTGGAAGCCAACACGGAAGGCTGCCATTCTTTAATGGATGGAGCAGATGTTGGGAAGGAGTTGGTTAGCATTTTAAATTTCCATTATCTCATTTCAGATTTCCTATTTTGAATAACGGGCTTAAGAGCGGAGTGTTAGAGATGAGTAGAACATCGGAGGCGTTCTGTTTCCACCCGTTACATATGTAGTTGGTGTGGAAAGAATGTTTATTATGAAGTTACAACACAGTACAATGTTACATTTTACCAGACATTGGCCAAACGTCTCCCAACACAGAGCCAGCCTGATACACATTAGAAATTTGCATAAATAGACAAACTGGCCCAGGGGATATGATGCTTTGTATTTCTAAAGTTGAAGTTGAGTGCAGTTTTCTTTTCTTTCTTTCTTTTTTTTTTTTTTGGTTTTTTCGAGACAGGGTTTCTCTGTGGTTTTGGGACCTGTCCTGGAACTAGCTCTTGTAGACCAGGCTGGTCTCGAACTCATAGAGATCCGCCTGCCTCTGCCCCCCGAGTGCTGGGATTAAAGGCGTGCGCCACCACCGCCCGGCTGAGTGCAGTTTTCTTATCCTTATAGGAGCTGGGGAAATACGGAGTGCTTTTCTACAATGCCTGTTTCATGATCATTCCGACTGTCATTATTAGCGTCTCTACTGGAGACTTCCAGCAGGTGAGTATGGCCCATGTGAAGAACATGGTTAAGGTAGGGGAGGCTGAGCTATGACGTCTGCCAGGGTGAGTGTGCTCAAGGCATCTTTGACATTATTGTGTTTTCACTCTATAGGCTAATTGAGAGGTAACCCTATTGCTGGTGAAGAGATATCTGTAGTTTATTAAGTCCTTATGGTCTAGGAGACCATGGTCTGCTGGTGTGGTGCTGGAATGCCCATTGTTTGCCCTGTCTGGCCTCTTCCGTTTCAGATTCTGGAGACTTAGACAGAACTCTTTGAACTGAGCAATTGCCAGACCTTGAAACTGCAGATGGACCAAAGACCTTTGTAGAATTCTTATTAAGATGACAAGCATAATCAGAAAAATATATTTAAAGTCATAAGAACAATGTCTAGAGCTGGGGATATAGCTCAGTGGTAGTCATTGGCTAGCATGCATAAAGCTATGGGTTTGATCTTCACTGCTACAGAGGGAAGGGGGAATTGAGAGATTCTCTCTAAAGTGATAAAATGCTAAAGCTATAATGTTAAAATACAACTCTTTTGGGTTGGTGAGATAGTTTAGCAGGTGAAGGAACTGTTGCCAAGCCTGATGCCCTGAGTCACCCCAGGACCCACATTACAGACGGAGAGAGCTGACGCTGGTTATTATCCCCTAACTACCATCCATGTGCTGTGTGTCTGCCCTACACCCACACCACACACAAACACATGTACTAGGAGACTTAAAATGAAATATGAGTACACCTTAAGTATTGTATGACCAGAGATGATCAGAGATGCAGGATGTAGACTGTAATTAGTAATGAACATCTAAAAGAAGAGATGACCTGTTTTTACTCTGTGACGGTTGCAATGTCCACTGTACTGTACTAAGATTGTTCAGCCGGTCACTTGGGGCCATGGCTGAATCAGTTTTAGAATTTGAACCGAATACAATAAAGAAGGGAATTCATGCACATCGGTATAAAGTTTGAGTTAAATACATTAAAGCTGACGGATAGCACGGAGTGAAATCTTTACTCCCCTTTACTGGAGGAAGAAGGAGGAAGCAGACTGAGAGAGATTGAAAGGCCAAAGTTTTTGGTGACTCACTGTTCTGGGAAGTGAGTCCTGGACTTCGGACTTATATAGTTAGTAGATTATTAACTGTGCTTTGATTCTGCTTCTGGGAAATAAAGTCAGAGACAAAAGCCCTTGTGTTAATAAACCAGGTCCTTGGAAGAGACTCCTTTGGCCTTCTGTACAGTAGGGCCAAAATACACATAATGTGTTGCAACTGATGAAGAGGAATTTAAAAATGGACTTTCTTCTGGTTAAAAACCCCAAAAAGTGAAAAACCAAAAAGATTCATAATCTAGAATGCTTTGTAAATGCTGTTTCTTTAAATGTCACCAGTAGAGATTCACTCTTAAAGAAAATAATATAAAACTAACATATATTAAAGTGTAGGTTGGTGGAGAATCTATATATTAAGGAATATTACTAAATAACTGCCCCTGGGTTTGTGATGTCAGGAGTAAATAATTTTTATTTACTGTTTACATAAATACTTCTAGATTCTGGTTTTTAATTTATCACATTTATTATTATTATTATTTGTATATGTGTGTGTGTATGTGTGAGTGTGCACTCATGCCCTGGTACACATAGGAAATCAGAGAACCACTTTGTAAGTAAAAATAAAATCTTTTTATAATGGAAACGTTCAACATATACAAAAATTTGGATAGTTTTCGATATTCAGTGCATGTCTCTTTCCTAGGAGAAGTGGGTAATTATTAATAATATATCAGCTGCATCGAAGGTAAAACTGTGCCAACTGGGTTTGAACTGAGCTGTCACTAATCTCACCATGAATCTTTCATTCCAGGCTACTGAATTCAGCCACTGGAAGAACGTCTTATTTATCATTCAGTTTCTTCTTTCCTGTCTTTTGGGGTAAGATGCTATACATGAGCAGAAGAGTTGGTCAATAGTATCTCTTGACAAGTCAGATCTAAATATGTCCTCTGTCTGTCTGCCTGCTCTGCCAGAACCCTGTTTCCTGTGTTTCTCTTGACTTTCTCTGGACAGTGCACCCAACCCCACTGCACACACATGGGTAGAAGATGTTTTAAAAAAATGTGTTTGTGCTGGAAGTACAGACTTCATATTCTTGTTGGTCCAAACATTTCAATGTCATAGCTATTAATGGAGGTCAGACAGAGTGCTAGGTCCCCTGGGACTGGAGGTACAGGCATTGTGAGTCCCCGCATGGATAGTAAGACCTGAACCCAGGTCCTCTGTAAGAGCAGCCAGTGCTCTTAACCAGTGAGCCATCTCTAGCTTCCGTTAACTCTTTCTTTAACTTTATTGGATTTAGTAGTTATTCTGTTGATGGAATTCTTAATTTATTATTATTATTATTATTATTATTATTATTATTATTATTATTATTATTATGTGTTTGTATGTGTGTATGTAAGTGTCCATATACCCACTGTGGAAGTTCAGTCCTGGATTTGCCATTTACTAGCTCTGGATAAGCTGCTTAGCCTTGTCTTTTCATGAGGCTAGGATGCGCATACTGCAAGATTTAATTATAAAGCAGACTTAGGACTTGCTAAACACACAGAAAGGACTCAGTATGAAATGCTAAACTGTGCCCTGTGGGTGTGCCTATAGTTCCATCACCTGAGAGGCGGTGGCCGGAGATTCTCAGAGCTTATGGCCAGACTGAGCTAGAAGGAGGGGAAGAAAACAAAAAAGAAAAGAAACACTCTTGTGGTTGCTAATATCCCTTTCTTGGTTTCGTTTTGGCCTTTTTTTTTGAGAGCGGGTCTTATGTTATCCCAGGCTTGTGTTCTGGCTGTCCTGATTCCACCTCCTGAGTGTTGGGATCACAGGATCTCACCACCATGCTCTTCTGTTGAAATTGCTGAGTTTGGTTGTCTGCTTTCCCCAGATTGTCATGGTTTTTCTACTCTTTCATGTACTTTGCCCTCTTTTGTTAAGTTTTCATTCCAAAACTGCTAGAAGAAAGCTCCAGCTTTGGCATATTAGATTTTCGAATTTCTGCTTCCTTGAGGATGCTTAGTTAAAAGTTGTCACAATCAGCTGTTTTGCTTCTCCAGAACCTCAAAAGTGACTGTTCAGACCACTGGCCACTGACTAGGGCTGTGCACGCAGTAGGCATCTCAGGTTCAGTGTCAGGTACATCCCAGGGGGACCCAGAGAGCCAGCTCCAGCGTCTTGGTTGATTTCACCACTTTCAAGTCTGTTTTCCAGGCTGGAGAGTTGGCTCAGTGGTTAAGAGCATTGCCTGCTCTTCCAGGGGTTCCGGGTTCAGTTCCCAGCGACCACGTGGTGGCTCTCAACCATCTGTGGTGAGGGTCTGGTGCCCTCTTCTGGCCTGCAGGCATATACACAGACAGAATGTTGTATACATAATAAATAAATAAAATATTTAAAAAAAAAAACAAACAAAAAAAAACAAAAACAAAAAAAATCAAGTCTGTTTTCCAAACTTCTTTTTCTCAACCACCAGACCTTTATTGAACTTATAATTAAAAAATATTACATTAAAATTTACTTTACAATTTAACATTTACTTATTCAGTGTGTGTGTATGCCTGTGCGTATGTGTGTCTGTGTGTGTGTCTGTCTGTGTTAGTGTGTGTAAGTGTGTGCACATACCCACATGCTGCCTTCGTATGAACGTGGAATTTATTCTCTTCTTTCACCATATCCATCCCAGGGATTGAACATAGGCTGTCAGGCTTGGAGGCAAGGGCCTTTACCTGCTGAGCTGTCTCACTGGACTTTACAACATTTTGAATAAGCTTGTTACAAAGCCAGTAGAATGTTGAAAGGGTAGGTGTTTGATTTCCCTTTGAGTTATGGTGAGGTTTTCTCATAGGCTGTGAGGGCTGAGTGTGGAAGGTGAGATGGACCATGGGAGCTCAAATAATCAGTGCATGCAGGCTGAGTCACAGGTTGGCAGCCTCAATCTGAAAAAGGCCACTCTGGCCGGGCGGTGGTGGCGCACGCCTTTAATCCCAGCACTCGGGAGGCAGAGGCAGGCGGATCTCTGGGAGTTCGAGGCCAGCCTGGTCTACAAGAGCTAGTTCCAGGACAGGCTCCAAAGCTACAGAGAAACCCTGTCTCGAAAAACCAAAAAAAAAAAAAAAAAAAAAAAAAAAAAAAAGGCCACTCTGCCAAGAGATTACAGTTTCACTTCATTCCTTTAGCCGCGGGTACCGGTTTCCTGTGGTTCAAATGGATTACCCTAATCCATTTCTAAACTGTCACAGGACCTTTGATCTCCCTGAGGAACAATATGCTCTATAATAGAAAGACAAAGGCATCAGACTTCCCTACTCAGAGTGCCCAGAGTTGTTTGGCTCCTCCCCCTGCCTCTCTCTCACACACTTCTGCTTTTTGAATTTTCAGCATGTACTTCTAAAGAGGCAGCTCAGAAGGATGGGTTCTGAGGACAGCTTGCACACAGGACACAGGTATCTGCATGGTCTCTTGATAAGGCAGATTTTTTTCTTTTGTTTTGTTTTTGTTTTTCGAGACAGGGTTTCTCTGTGTAAACCTGGCTGTCCTGGAACTCGCTCTGTAGATCAGGCTGGCCTCAAACTCACAGATATATCCACCTGCCTCTGCCTCCTGAGTGCTGGGATTAAAGGCGTGTGGCACCACCACGAGGCTGATGAGGCAAATCTTTTTTTATTCTTTCTTTCTTTCTTTCTTTCTTTCTTTCTTTCTTTCTTTCTTTCTTCCTTCCTTCCTTCCTTCCTTCCTTCCTTCCTTCCTTCCTTCCTTCCTTCCTACCTACCTACCTATTATTGTTTCTATTGAGCTATACATTTTCTTCTGCTCCCCTCGTTTCCTCCCTCTCTCCTCCTCCCTTCTCCCGTGACCCAATAAGCAGACCTTAATAGAACATCAAAGCTTCAGAAAGGCACACCATGGTCAGCCTGTTCCCTTGGTCTCTTTAGCACATTTTAGAGTCTTCCCAGAGCAGGAGTAGCCGGGATTATTTGAAATTCTTTGAACTGCAGAGAATAATGCACTTAGGTTCCCAGTAGAAAAACCAAATTCAAACCTAGCTTTCCCTACCACACACTCACCACACAGGTCGCTTCTGCAACCTAGGAAGCCCAAGGGATTTCTCCTCACAAGCGTGTAAGTTGTTCTGCAGAGGATACCCAGCTGGTGTCCTCCGGTTCAGTTCAGTTCTGACAGATCTACCTAGAGGTAGTGCCAGATCCTGGACCACTCAGGACCAGTTGGAGTCCAGCACTTCTCTCTCTCCCTCTCTCTCTCTCTCTCCCTCTCTTTCTCCTCCCCCCTCTCCTCCCCCCCTTCCTGTCTTCCCCGCTCCACATTGTGTGTGCTGTCCCCCAACCGTGTGTGTGGCCCAAATACAAAGGTCAGAACCATTCCAGGATGTACATTTACCAAAGTTGTTCACCTTGTTCCTTAGAGACAGGGTCTCTTATTGGCCTGGAAGTCACTGACCCAGCTAGACTGGCTGGCCATCAAGCCCTAGGGATCCACCCCTTTTTCAGTGCTGAGGTTATAAGTACACTACCAAGCCCAGATTCCCCCCACACCCCCACACAAGTTTTAGAGATAGGACCCAGGTCCTTGAGCACTGTACCAACTGAGTTGTCTTCCAGCCCGTAAGTCCAGGACTTCCAGAGCATTGGCTAAAACTGGGGTTCTCTTAACACCTTCGTGCCCAAGCCATTTGCTAGAACAGCTCTCAAAAGTCATAAAGAAAACACCAGATACCCTGAAGCTTGTTATAAAGGATAGTTTAAAGGATACAGATGAGCAGATAGAGGGGAAAATGCAGAGAGACTTAGGAGTGTCAACCATGGAGGTGGGGTACAGCACTCTCCTAGTGAATGCAGAGAGACTTGGGAGGGTCAACCGTGGAGGTGGGGTACGCCACTCACCTGGTGAATGCAGGGTTCATCCTTGCTTCCCTTTTTGTAAATCCCCAAGTGCTCGGTTGCCACGGCACAGGCAGGATTGAAATGTGCACCGTGGTGTGGAAATACAGTTGACAGACAAGCCACGTCTGGAAAAGCCTTTCTGTTCAGATGTTCCCCACACTCTGTCTGGAGCTTCCTTTCTTCTAGGTGTGGGACCCCCCTTCAGAAATGGGGTTCTTATGATCCCAGACAAGTCAGAGAGTTTCTTTAGGGTCAGCTCCAAGAGAGAAGGAGGAGAAAGATGGAAGTATAAGCCTCCTCTCAGGAGAGGAGGAGGAGAGATTCTGGTTTCTATGACCTACTTGTGACCGTGGGTATTGAGCATGGAATCAAAGATGAGGAGACACTCTTCTCCCTGCTGTTACTCGCTGTTGGTGGCAGGAGAGCAAGACGGCTGTCACACGGCGCCTGTAGTAAAGCAGAGAGAGATGACTACAGATGATGGCCCTGCTTCTTTATATTCAGTCTGGGACTGAAGCCTAAGGGATTGTGCTGCTCACATCCAGGGCGGGTCTTCCCTTCCATTAAAGTTAAACCTTTCTGGAAATTCCCTCACAGAAATGTCCGGTAGCACCTTCTGTGTTGATCTTAAGTTTAGTCATATTGACAGGATCGATCCCCACAACACCATTACATCCACCTGCAGCTGTGTAAATTGGCCTTTATGGTCTAAACATGCGCACCACACTGGTGTATGTGCGGCTTGTGTTGTATGGAACTCAGAAATAAGTAGATAAATAAATACAAGCAGAAAGCAAGTGATGTGATTTGCTATGTGTGCTGGATAGTTTTATCCAACCCGACACAAGCTACAGTTATCTGAATGGAGGGACCTCAATTGAGAAAATGCTTCTGTGAGATCTGGCTGTAGGGCATTTTCTTAACTAGTGATTGATGGGGGAGGTCCCAGCTCATTGTGGGCGGTGCCATCCCTGGGCTGGCGGTCCTGGGTTCAATAAGAAAGCAGGTTGAGCAAGCCAGTAAGCAACACTCCTCCATGGTGTCTGGATCAGCTCCTGCCTCCGAGTTCCTGTCCTGTTTGTGTTCCTGTCCTGACTTCTTTCAGTGATGAACAGAGCTGTGGAAGTGTGAGCTGAATAAACCCTTTCCTCCCCAAGTATCTCTGGTCATGGTGTTTCATCACAGCAATAATAACTCTAAGTAAATCACCATGTAGGAATTAATTAAGGCTCTTTTAGATCAAGGGCTTGGTCTTTTCCAATGCCCTAGAAATGTTTCTTTAAAAATAATTTATAGTGTGTGTGTGTGTCTGTGTAGATATGCTCATGTGTGTACGTGTGTCTGAAGCCAGTGGTTGACATCAGGTATCTCCTCCATCTCTCTCCACCTTGCTTGTTGACAAAGGGTCTCCCACTGAACCTAGAGTTCCCTGATTTGGCTATACTGGGTGACCAGCAAGCCCAAAGACCCTCTTTCCGTCTCCTAGTCCTGGGATTACATGCGTGAACCGTTCCACCTGGATTTTTTTTTTTTAACATGTATGCTCAATATCACAACACAAGACCTCATCCTTGCCTAGAAAACACTTTACAAGCTGAGCCCTATTTAAAAATAATTTCTAAAGCAAGCAAACAAACAAAAAACCAAAACTGGGCGGTGGTAGCACACACCTTCAATCCTAGCACTCAGGTGGCAGAGGCAAGTGGGACCTCTGTGAGTTCAAGGCCAAGGCCAGCCTGGTCTATGGAGCGAGTTCCAGGACAGCTAGAGCTACACAGAGAAACCCTGTTTTGAAAAACAAAAAGGAAACAAAATTCTCCTTCTCTGAGGACATCTAGTGGGCATATTGAGAAGTGCAGCCTCTCTAACTGTTAGGAAGGACTAGGGTTCATTACCAGCAACTGGAGTTTGTTATCCAGAGATCCCCGCCTAGTGGGTTTATTGAGAAGTGCAGCCTCTCTAACCCTGTTAGGAAGGATTGGGGTTCGTTACCAGCAACTGCAGTTTGTTAGCCAGAGATCCCGCCTCTAGCTCAGTGAAGCGATGAGTGAATGTCCTGGCTGCCCAGACTCCTGGCAGATGGGTAATGGCATCTCGGGTCTCCATCTACTGAGTCAGCAGGCGGGCCAAGGTGTTTTCTAGAGTGGCCTGACAAAACTAATAACATTTCTATCAAAATGACATTTTTATAGGCATGGTGTTGCATGCCCTTAATCTAAGTACTTGGAAAACAGAGGGAGGATCTCTCTGAATTTAAGGCCAGCCTTGTCTACCCAGTGAGTTCCACGCCAGCTGGGGCTACATAGCAAGACCTGCTCTGTCTCTAAATAAATAAATAAATAAAAATAAAATACATAAAAATTCAGTGGGTCAGCAAAAACAAAGACAAAAGACTTCCCCCAACCAAAAAAAAAAAAAAAAAAAAAAGCCTCTTGACAATAGAAAGGGGAATAACTGAGAAGGGGGTAGTGGGAGCGGAATATGATCAAAATACGCTGTATACTGTATGAATATGTCATAATGAAACGTGGAATTGATACATCTTGATAAATTCTTTTCTTCCCCTCTCTTGTGGACACACGGATGAGAAATGTAGGGCGCCTAATCAGGTTTGGCTTATGCACACCTGAGCCTATTGTGAAAAAAACCCTAATGATGGATGTCGAGATGCAGGTTCTAGAACCGTCACGACAGCCGGAAAAGGTCAGCACTCAAGCTGTTTTTCTCCCGCCCTCAGGTTTCTGCTGATGTACGCCACAGTTCTGTGCAGCTATTACAACTCAGCTCTGACCACAGCAGTGGTTGGAGCTATCAAGGTAAGTGATGGAGCCATGCACTGGACATTTGGGTGGGACCAGATGGAAGCTGTCTGTGGAAAGCTGTTTGTGCTGTGGACAGAGATGTAGCAAGTGTGGAGGCTTGTGATTCCCTCAGGGGGTCTATGTGATCCCTCTGCTGATCTGGCATGTGAGTGAGGTTGCTAAGTCAAAAAGGTAAGAGACTATTGCTTTAAAATTGGAATCAGGTGAGGGCATACTTTGGAGAAAAACAAGTAATAACTGGAAAGAAAAATAATCCAAATACCCGTGATCACTTTGTTGTCTGGAATTTGGTTGGCTGGGGGAACCTGCCCTCTGAGAAGACAAACTCTCCCGAAGGAAGTTTTCAGTGACGCCTTTGCTCCTTGATAAAGCAATGAACTTGGACTGTTAGATTGGCGCAAAGGTGTCTGTGTATGCTTGTGTGCATTTGGAAACACACGCTCTTGAATAGACAATTGTCTGAATTCCAGTCCACACTTTCCTATTCACACAGGCTCCTAGAGTAAGTGAGCAAATCTTACCTACTTCATCCAGTGACTTCCTCAAATAGCTTGCACTGAGTTCTGCTTCGTATTTAGCTGACTGCCCTGTTCAGGTTGGGGATGATGGGAATAAGATATCTGGTGCAGTGATGGTATAAAGATGGGAGCTGGCATGCAGACTACAATGCCACTCTCCCAGCTGGAATGGCGTTTTGCCTGGAGTGCAGAAGGGATGAGTTTTCGGTTATTACATTTTAGTTGACTTCATCTATTCCTAAAGCTGTAAGTCATTAGGGCTTCCACGCAAGCCTCTGTACAAAGTAACCTGAGTGTCTGGCTTCAGGTTTCGCACGTCTGCATTTCCGCTGAAGTTCCTTTCAGTGATGAGCCCCCTTTCTTTGCAGAATGTATCGGTTGCCTACATTGGGATGTTGGTTGGTGGAGACTACATTTTCTCTCTCCTAAACTTTATAGGGTTAAATATTTGGTAAGTGAACTCACAGTAAAGTAATGGACTTAACATGATTACCAGGTATATAAATAAGTGAAAAAGCAAAGAGAAAGGTTCTGTTTGTCACGCTGGGGATGGAACCAGAGCCACGTGTGTGCCAGTCAAGTAAGTGCTCTGCCCCCAAGCCACACCCCTGCTCTAGGCTCTTTGTGTTTGTAGGCATTGTTTTCCTGTGGTTTCTGGGGGACACTTGTCACAAAGAACCTCAGGACCGAGGTCTAATTCAGTTCACGCATTTCCTCCTGCCGTGTGGGTCTCGTTATCTGGTGGCCTTTGAAATGCTGTATCCTGAGGATGCCGGCTGGACTGTGATGCTTTTTAACACAGTTTTGGGTTCTGGACATGGGTATCATATACAGAATCATTGCATATATACTTTATTTAATAAAAATTGAGCACTTACTTTCTTCTTCTGTTCCAAACGTTTGTAGAGAAGAAATTCTCAATCCACAGCCCTGTGAGGGAAAAAACACAGAAATCTTAATAGTTGTGTGCAAATTAAGCTGATTGCAATTCTAAAAACATTGACAGCATCTATGGGATTTTTCACCTTCTCCTCCTCTCTCTTCAGCATGGCAGGAGGTTTAAGATACTCCTTTTTAACACTGAACAGCCAATTAAAACCTAAACAACCCATGGATGAAGAAAGCGTCCCTCTGGATCTGAAGAGCTAGGCTGGAAGGCAGAGTTGCAGGCCTAGGCAGGAGAGGTCAGCCCCAGCAAGAGTGGACAACCCGGAGATCCCACACCGGGGACAGTCACCTGCTTGGTCGGAGCACAAACAGGATTGTCTGCAAAACACAAAGAAAGCTACCTCATGTGTCTCTGCACAACGAGCCAAAGGATCCCAAGACACACAGCACAGAACCTTCCCCAACTAAGTGAAGCAAATCCAGCCACGGGGCCCTACACTGTGTGCTGAGGGGGATGTTTCAAGGGTGACTTTGCTTATCAGCACCTTGGCCTTAATTTCAAAGGTCCCAGCCAAAGCAAGTGCCAGGGAGAACTTTTTTTGTTGTTGTTGAAACATCTCTTTATTTTCATAAAAATAAATCAGTTTTGATTTAAACGATGCTGGTATGTTGTCTTCCAAGTCATCAAAGTGAAATAAAAAGCCATTTCTATTTATGCCTCACAGTGTGATTGTATTATGGTAGATAATACAGTCAATTGTTCAATGCCTAGGAAGACTCCTGGGGTGGAGGTGATGGCCCAGTGAGACTCTGAGCTTGATCTCTCGCACCCATATAGAAAGCCAGGCATGGCGCATACCTATGTCTGCCTCAGCTCTGGGAAGACAGGGTTATGCATATCCTGGGACTATGGCCAGCCGGTCGAGAGAGAGAGAGAGAGAGAGAGAGAGAGAGAGAGAGAGAGAGAGAGAGAGAGAGTCTCAAAACGTAAGGTGGAGAACGGGTGAGGAAGACACCCATCATCACGCTCGTGTCTCCATACACACATGTACATGTGTGCACAACATGTCCACACACATTTATCCCTCCCTACGTATGCATTACTCCACCTTGAAGGAACAAGGAAATACTCCCTTTAGGACAAATGTTGGGAAAACTTGGCAAAAACCAAAAAAGTCCTCAGTACATCCCCTTATTCTTGGACGTTTGAATGTATGGTCCCCAGTTGGGTGGCCTTACTGGAGGAAGTGTGTCACTAGGGTGGGCTTTGAGGTTTCAAAGGCTCCGGCCATTTCAGGTTTGCTCTCTGAGCTTCCTGTTTGCAGTGTGATGAGCTCTCAGCTGTTCCTGCCATCATGTCTGCTGCCTGCTATCATGGTTCCCTGCTGTGATGACCTCTCTGGAACTGAAGGCCCAAGTAAACTTTTTCTTCTATTAGTTGCCTTAGTCGTGTTTCTGTTGTTGTTTGGGTCTTGTTGTTTGTTTTTTAATCAAAACAACAAAGAAGGGGCTGATGCAAGTGGCTAATCTGTCTCGTTCTGCCCAGTGCTTCCCCCAGGTGTATTCAATATAGTACAAATAATAAAAACCCAGAGACAGCTATTGGGGTTCAACCTGAAGATCAGAAAAGCAAAAAGCAAAGCAGCCAGCCACGAGAGGGACCTTTTACCTCTGCCAAATCTTCAGACCAAAAGGGCAAGATTCTGTCTCCACAAATACTCAAATTACACACTCCACTGAGTTCCTATCTCTTCCCCTTTATGTTTCTCTTTCTGCCCAGCCATATCGCTCCTGTCTCCACCTTCCTGGTGCTGGGAGTAAAGGTGTGTGATACCAAGTGCTGGGATCACCTTGGTGTGAGCTCTGTTTCTCTTTCAGACAGATTCAATCTCGTGTAGTCCAGGGTAGCCTTGAACTCACAGAGATCCATCTGCCTCTGTCTCCTGAGTCCTGGGATTAAAGGTATGTGCCACCACTCCCTGGCCTGTATGGCTGACTAGTATAGCTGCTTTGCCCTCTGATCTTCAGGCAAGCTTCATGTACTAAAACACAAATAATATATCACTACAATTCAAGGGAATTTGAAAGTTACAATGTGTGTGACTTTACTGAATTAACTCCCCAGCCCCACTGGCAACAACTAAGTTTATAGAAGCGGAGCCAGAGGTAGTAGCAACTGAGGGAATATGCTTCCAACTACTAAATACAATTGTTGTGGTAGGTGTGTATATACATGTGCCATGACTGTGGGCATCAGAAGACAACTTTGTGGAGCTAGCTTTAAAAGCCATTCACTTTCCTGTGGGTTCTAAGGATTGAACTTGGATCAAGTGCCTTCTCCCATTGCCCTCTTGTCAGCCCAAGGACAGGATCTCACTGTGTAGTCTGGTCCCGTTGGAGTGAAAAACACCCTGGCAGAAGCAATTTCATGGAGAAAGGGTTTGTTTGGCTTACAGATGATGGGCAAGTCTTGATGACAAGAGTTGAGTTGGTCATGGACCTATAGTCAAGGGGCAGAAAGTCGTGGAGGGAGGCTTTCTCCTTTTTACAAAGTCTGGCACCCCAGCCCATGGAATTATCACCCGCATTCAGAGTGGGTCTCCCCAAATTAATTAACCTAATCTAGATGACCCCACAGGCATGCTCAGAAGCTTGTCCCAGACGGTTCTAGATCTTGTCAAGTTGACGGTGTTGACTGTCACAATGCCCCATTTGCCTATTCTCTCAGCCATTGATCCCCTTGGGGTGTTTATATCTTTAGGATTTTGGTGATTGGTGACACTCTAAATACAGAAGTACAAATACGTCTTCAAAACCCTGATCTCAGGTGCACATTCATAATCACAGCACTCTGGAGGTTGAGGCCAGCCTGGGGGCACAGCAACACCCTGCCTCAAAAAGTAGAAGGCCACGTTTTCAATTATGTTTGGATTTATACACAGTAGTGGAATTCTAGTTAATTTGTTTTCAAGACAAGGTTTCTCTGTATAGCTCTGGTTGTCCCGGAATTCATACTGTGGTCTAGGCTAGCCTCAAACTCAGAGAACTGCCTGCCTCAACCTCCTGAGTCCTGGGATTAAAGGTGTGTGTCACCAGGCCCAGCTCTAGTTTTAATTTTTTAGGATCTGATGATACATTGTACTCTTTTCACAGTTACTGTGAAGTTTCTCATCTTTCACAAAACACATTTTGGCTTTGTTTTTCAGTAGTAACCATCCTGATGGATTTTTGACTTGGACCTTTAATGCCCTAATTCTTCTGTTTCTGTTCAGGAAGGAGCAGGCCTCCCATGGGTGTCAACAAAGCAGAATCATTAGGTCATACTTCAAAAATCTTTACTTCACAAAATTGAAAAATCTAAAGAAATGGACAACTTTCTTAATAGGTACCACATACCAAAATTAAATCAAGATCAGATAAACATAAATAGACTTATAAACCCTAAGGAAAAGGAACCAGTCATTAAAGGGCTCCCAACCAAAAAGAAAAGCCCAGGGCCAGATGGTTTCAGGGTAGAATTCTACCAGAATTTTGATGAAGAGCTAATACCTTTATTCCTCAAATGGTTCCTCACAATAGAAACAGAAGGAGCACTGCTAAATTATTTTTATGAGTCACCCTGATACTCAAACCATACAAAGACGCAACAAAGATAATTGTAAACCAATTTCCCTCATGAACATTGATGCTAAAATACTCAATAAAATACTAGCAAACCAAATCCAAGAACACACCAAAAAGGTCACCCACCATGATCAAGTAGGTTTCATCCCAAAGATACAATAAATATCTGTCATGTACCCCTTTTTGTTTCTGATTTTGTTTATTTGGGTATTCTCTCTGGACATTTCCTGGATGTTTTGTGTTAGAATTTTTTTGGATTTAGCAGTTTTTTTGACTAATGAATTTATTCCTTGATCATATCTTCAGTGCCTGAGATCTCTCTGTCTTTTAGTTAGTTTGGATAAGGGTTTTGTCTATCTTGTTGACTTTCTCAAAGAACCAACTCTGATCCATTCATTCTTTGTGTTGTTCTCCTTGTTTCTATTTTATCGATTTCAGTCCTGAGTTTATTTCTTGCTGTCCTCTCCTCTAGGGTGCTTTTTCTTCCTTTTGTTCTAGAGCTTTCCGGGGTGCTGTTAAGTCACTAGTGTGAGATCTTTCTTTATTCAGGCACTTAGTGCTATGAACTTTCCTCTTACCACTTCTTTCGTTGTATCCCAGAAGTCTTGGTATGTCGTGCCTTCATTTTCATTGAATTCTAGGACGTCTTTAATTTCTTAATTTCTTCTTCTTCTTCTTCTTTTTTTTTTTTTTGTTTGTTTTTCGAGACAGGGCTTCTCTGTGGTTTTGGAACCTGTCCTGGAACTAGCTCTTATAGATCAGGCTGGTCTCGAACTCACAGAGATCCGCCTACCTCTGCCTTCCGAGTGCTGGGATTAAAGGCATGCGCCACCACCGCCCGGCTCTCTTAATTTCTTCTTTGACCCAGTGGTAATTCAGTTGAGAGTTGTTTAGTTTCCATGAATTTGTAGGCTTTCTGTAGTTTGTGTTGTTATTGAACTCTAATTTTAACCCATCGTGATTTGATAAGATACAGGGGATTATTCCAAATATTTTGCATCTGTTGAGACTTGCTTTGTGACCGAGTATATGATCAATTTTGGGGAAGGTTCCATGAGGTGCTGAGAAGAAGGTATATTATTTTGTGTTTGGATAAAATGTAGATACCTGTTAGGTTCATTTGAGTCATAATGTCTGTGAGTTCCATCATTTCTCTTTTTAGTTTCTTTCTGGTGACAGTGGGGCATTGAAGTCTTTCACTATTAATGTGTGGGGTTTGATGTGCTATATAGAGCTATATTAAGCTCTATATAATATATATATATTACTAGATAACAAATGTGGATGCCCTTGTATTTGGGGCACAGATGTTCAAAAGTGAGACATCATCTTGATAGATTTTTCCTTTGATGAGTTTGAAGTGTCCTTCTCTACCTCTTTTGATATATTTTGGGTTGAAGTTTATTTTGTTAGATTCTAGGATAGCTATACCAGGTTGCTTCTTAGGTTTGTTTTATTGGAAAATATTTTTCCAACCCTTTACTCTGGGGTAATGTCTATGTTTGATGTTGAGGTGTGTTTCTTGTATCTATTCTGTTAGCCTGTCTCTTTTTATTGGTTGACAGAGCTCATTGAAAACGAGATATATTACTGACCAGTGATTATTAATTCCTGTTATTTTGTTGTTGTTTTTGTTGGGGACGGGAAGAGAGAAAAAGAGAGAAGGGGGTTCTCTTCCTTGGTATTTGGTGTTGTGAGATTATCTATTGTTTGTGTTTTCGTGGGTGTAGCCAACCTCCTTGAATTGGAGTTGTCCTTCTATTACCTTCTGTAGGGCTATATTTGTGAATAGATAGTGTTTAAATTTGACTTTGTTATGAAATATCTTGTTTTCTACATCTATGGTGATTGAAAGTTTTGCTGGGTATAGTAGTCTGGGCTGGCATCTGTGTCTTTTAGAGTTTGAAAGAGTACTGTCCAAGACCTTCTGGCTTTTAGAATCTCCACTGAGAAGTCAGGTGTAATAGATCTGTCTTTATACGTTACTAGGCCTTTTTACTTTGCTATTCTTTATTTTGTATGTTAAATGTTTTGATTATTATGTAGCAAGGGGACATTTTTTTTGGGGGGGGGGATCCAGTCTTTGTGGTGTTCTGTAAGCTTCTTGTAGCTTTACGGGCATGTCCTTCTTTAGGTTGAGAAAGCTTTCTTCTATAATTTTGTTGAATACATTTTCTGTGCCTTTGAGTTGGTATTCTTCTTCTATCTCTGTTATTCTTATATTTGGTCTTTTCATGGTATCTCAGATTTCCTGGATGTTTTGTGTTAGAAATTTTTTGGATTTAGCAGTTTCTTTGACTAATGAATTTATTCCTCAATCATATCTTCAATGTCTGAGATCCTCTCTTCCATTTCTTGTATTCCATTGGTAATGCTTGCGTCTGTAGTTCTTGTTCACTTACCCAGATTTTCCATTTCCAGAATTCGGTTTATGTTTTCTTTATTGCTTCTGTTTAAATTTTCAAGTTTTTTTTTTGGGGGGGGAGAGCGGGGGATTTTCAAGACAGAGTTTCTCTGTGTAACAGTCTTAGCTGTCCTGGAACTAGTTCTTGTACACCAGGCTAGCCTCGAACTCACAGAGATCTGCCTGCCTCTGCCTCCTGAGTGCTGGAATTAAAGGTGTGCACCACCACCGCCCAGCTCAGTTTTCGAGTCTTGAACCATTTCCTTTGCCTGTTTGATTGTGTGTGTGTGTGTGTATGTGTGTTTTACTTTATTTAAGGGACAGTTTTTGTTTGTCTTTTCTTCGGTTTCTTTATGTGGACCCAGACGGACTCAAAGATCTGGCTGCCTTTGACTCCCTTGTTCTGAGATTAAAGGAGTGCACTGCCAGGCCTAGCTTTCCATTTCTTAATAATGTTGTTTCTTTTATTTCTTTGTTTTGTTTGTTTTTTGTTTTGAGACAAGGTCTCCTGTAATCAAGGATAGTTAAATTTATGATCCTTCTGCTTCCATCACTCAAGCTGGAATTACGGTTATGGACCACCGAGCCTGGCTTCTGTGGTGTTGGGGTTACGGTTATGGACACTGAGCCTGGCTTGTGTGGTGCTGGATTACAGTTATGTACACCGAGCCTGGCTTCTGTGGTGCTATCAAAACCAGATTTCAAGTGTTATCCAGGCGCTCTTCCAACTGAACTGCACTCATCCCTGCTCCTGCTTACTTTTTAAGGCTTCGAGACTATGACATAGGGGCTTCCAGACTGTTGTTAGAGAAACCTCTGGCATCCCTTCTGAAGTCAGAGACCAGAAATCACTCACTCATCAAATAAGTGAAAACAGCTTTGCTGTCTTTCAGCACTGTTCTCCTTATCTTGAAGTTTTATTTTTGGATTTCGTTCAGAAATGATTTTAAGACTTTGCCTCGTCTTCCACATATGGCCAGCAGAGGGCACCCTAAGAACAGCATTTGTATCAGGATGGCCCTTAGCCCTTTTCACTCTAGGGAGGCCTGTAGCAGATGAGAGCGCCAGTCAAGGTTCTGAATTAAGGTTAGGTGGGGTGTTGGGTGCATGAGGTGGTACCAACTAGACACCCGTGAAGATGAACCTCAGTGGCCTCTATCGAAGTGATCTGTGGCCACTTCTGCGAGGCATTTTCTGATCCCCAGAACCCACAGGAGAAGGAGCAAACTGACTCCTAAAAGTGGTCTTCTGACCTCTGTGTGGGCATAGATACCGCACTGTCCCCAGAGACACTTGGGCCCTTTCTTTTGGACATCAGGCTATTAAAACAATGGTCTCTGAGGAATTGAAGTCCCCCAGGAATCACATGTTGGGGAAGGAAAAGGCCGGAGCTTGTTTTCCAGGAAGATTTCAAACGTATGCGGGAAAGTTCTCTGAGACGTTGTTCTGAGCGCTGGGCAGAGTGGTAGCCTCTGATAGTTAGATCACCTTGCAGGGCAGACTAGAGCCCAGACAATGGTGGATGGAGGGTGAGCAGGATCCTGCTTGATCAGTATGCCTTACTGACGTGTAACTCTTGCTCACTATTTCAAACTAAGCCTGCTGGGGACTGAGGTCAGCCCACGGACAGTCAATCAAACCAAAGGTACTGAGCACGGAGACAGACTCCACACTGGGGAGACAATGGGCCATTTCATTTGATGTTTCTCTCGAGTTTGTTTTATGCCTTTCTCCCTTTGACTGATTTTAATTTGTCCTCACTGGATACTGCAGCAGCAGAGTTGGCCCCATCCCTCACACTATAGGCATGGACCTCACCTGGGCAGCACCTTAGAGCTGACCCTGTAGCTGGGATGCAGGTGGCTGGCCCTATGGGGCTGAGAGCAGGAGAGGTGGCTCTGCTCACCCTCATATGCCTCCTACAGTAATTGGGAGGGAGGACCCTGCCTCTCTCCTGTGCAAATCAGTAGCGCTAGCCCTGATGATGTGAGTGGCGGGGACCCGGATCTACAGAGGACCAGAGAGCAGGAAAACTAGCCTTGCTTCTTGCTGCAGGCTGCATTGGGTGAGCTAGCCAAGGCTGAAGAGCTCACCCAGGTAGTGATGATGAGGAAAAGCTGGTGAGCTGCCAACTCAGCTACCACCAGGGCCCAGAACCAGGGCTATGAGTTGGTCCACCCCAACATCCTCTAAATCTATGAACCGTGAAGCATGTGGAGCAATGAAGCATGTGAGGGGAAAAGCCTACAGATACAAAACAGCAGGATCTCCCTGACACGGGGCACAGCAGGATATCAAGAGAAGCTCTAATGAGAGCCCATCATTGATGATGTAGCGAAATCAGAGACCTCTAGCCAGTTCCATGACCCAAGACAATGAACCCTTGCAAGTAAAGACGAATGGACTAAAGGGTGAATTGTGTGATTCACAGCTTCCATGACAAGATTCATCTTTTGTTTGGTTTAGTTTTTGATTTTTCTTCTGAGTCTGATTTTGATCGAGAGGTTGTAAGGGCAGAGGGTGGGGAGATAAAGTAGAATCGAAATGCATGATATGAAATCCACAAAGAATCAAAAAAGTTTTTTTTTTTTTTTTTTTTTGGTTTTTTGAGACAGGGTTTCTCTGTGGTTTTGGAGCCTGTCCTGGAACTAGCTCTTGTAGACCAGGCTGGTCTCGAACTCACAGAGATCCGCCTGCCTCTGCCTCCCAAGTGCTGGGATTAAAGGCGTGCGCCACCACCGCCCGGCTCAAAAAAGTTTTTTTAAAAAAGATAAATAAAAAAGAAATAGGAAAGTCACTTGGAGATTAGAGATGGAGGGGCCGTTTAATACCATAAGGCACAGTGAAAAGCAGGAGCCATGTTCGTGTGCATGCCTATAATTCCAGCTGTTCCAGAGGTTAAAAGACAATACAGAATATCAGAGAAACAATTCTTTGAAAAGATAAAATTGGAAAACTTTTAGGCAAGTTAAACAAAAGAGAGAAGACCTCAATTTTTAAAAATTAGACATAAAGTAAGAATATTAATAGATACCACTGAAATCCAGAGGATTATTAAAAATGTATATCCTGATAAATTGTAAAACCTAGGAAAAATGGATATTTTTTTGACACATGTGAATCAAGAGAATATAAGCAACTCCAAAATTATAGTGAGCCTTGAAACTGGAGGAGCAACAGTCTCCCAATAAAGACAATCAAAGTACTTGGCAGATTAATTGCTGAATTGTACCAGCTCTCCAATGAAGAGCTAAGACTTTCTCATACTATCCCACAAAACTGGAAGGGAAGGAAGGAAGCTACAGTCACTCTGATGGCAGAACTGGGTGATGATATCACACACACAGAGAGCTACAGACATTTCCTTGATAAACACAGATGCAAAAATCCTCAGTAAAACACCAGCAACTCAAGTTAAATAACAGAAGAAAAAGCTAAAACCTCAGGAGTAAGGTGGTTTCACTCTAGGGATGCTGGAATAGCAAATGAGTTAATGTAATAGAGCCTAAAGAGCAGAATAAAGACAAGTTACATAATCATCTCAATGGATATAAAAAAGGTTTTGACAAAATTCAGCATCCTTCATGATTGAAAACTCTGAAGTAATTAGCAACAGTAGAATCGAATCTCCCCATGATAACACCTGTCTGTGAAAAGCCAGCAGTTACTTTTATACCAAATGGGGAAAATGGACTGGTTTCTCCTGAACCTGTGACCAGAAAGGATGTCTGCTCTGCTCACTAAGTTGGTGATCTCAGTAAGATCCTGAGTTGTGTTCTTGTAGCTTCCTTCCTTTCTTCCTCTTCCTTCTCTCCCTCCTCCCTTCCTTCTTCCCTCTTTTTATTCCTTCCTTTCATTTTATTTTATCTTTTTCTTTTCAGACAGTTTTAAGTAACCCAGACTTCTCTTGAATTCACAATGTAGCCAGTGACAACCTTGAGCTTCTGATGACAATTGGGGTAGTCACTAATCTATGAGTACAGCAGAATATTGTTAGGTGTCATTATGTTGGCATTTTTTCCTCCAATCGTCTTTGGTTCTATTCTAGGTCTCTAGATCGTAGCACTCCAGGTCGTGGCGGGGTGGGTTCACTCTTGTGGTCTCAGGCTGGACCAGTCATTTCCCACAATCTCTGAGCCACCCTTATCCTGGACCCCTCTCCCCTACACATCCTATAGGCAGGACAGACTGTGGGTTAAAGGTTGTGTGGCTCAGCTGGTGTTCCAATCCCTCCACTGGAAGTCTTGCTGGGTCACAGCAGATGGTCAGTTCAGGCTATGTATTTACTATTGCTGGGGTCATTCTTACAGATTGCTAGGAGTTTTCCTTGTGCCAGGTTTCTGCCTCCTCTTTCCAGTCATCTCTTTCAGTTCTCTCCCCTCCACCTTCCAACCCAAGCCCTCATGTTCCTATCCCCACCTGCCCCCAGTACGCCCATGAGATCTCTCTATTTCCCCTTCCCAGGGAGAACCATGTGTCTCCCCCACTTGGACCCTCCTTGTTACCCAGCCTCTCTGGGTCAATGGATTGTACCATGGCCTTTCTTCACTTTACAGTTAATATCAGCTTATAAGTGAGTATACACCATGTTTGTCTTTCTGGGTCTGGGTTACCTCATCCAGAATAATTTTTTCCTAGTTCCATTCATTTGCCTTCAGTTTTCTTGATGTCATTGTTTTTAACAGCTGAGGAATACTTCATTGTGTAAATGTACCACATTTTCTTTATCCATTCTTCAGTTGAGGGATATCTAGGTTGTTTCCAGGTTCTGGCTATTATGAACAAAACTGCTATGAACGTAGTTGAGCAAGTGTCCTTGTGATATGATTGAGAATTCTTTGGGTGTATGACCAAGAGTGGTATAGCTGGGTCTTGAGGTAGATCGATTCCCAATTTTCTAAGAAACTGCCACATTTATCTCCAAAGTATGGGCCCCATTTCTTAAAAGTTCCATCATCCCCCACATCACTAACACCATGGGGATCAGGCTTTTAATACAGAGACCCTTGGAGACCAACTCATAAGACCAAGGCTCTTTGGAGACTTCAGACCCTAGTATCCCTGCCATGTTACCTTTCTCTGGGTTTTGCTTTTATGCAAGTCTACTGTCTCTTTCACTCAGAAACTCCACTGTAACTGGGCAGTGGTGGCGCACGCCTTTAATCCCAGCACTTGGGAGGCAGAGGCAGGCAGAACTCTGTGAGTTTGAGACCAGCCTGGTCTACAAGAGCTAGTTCCAGGACAGGCACCAAAACCACAGAGAAACCCTCTCTCGAAAAAACAAAAACAAAAAAAACAAAACAAAACAAAAAAAACTCCACTGTCACAAAAGCCCAAGCATACTGTAAAGATATTATGAAGAATACTTGATTCAAAAGCTTGCGAATCACAAGGTTACATAGAGAAGTTACTCTAATCTTGAGGAACACACCCAGTGCCTCCCGGAAGGAGATCTGGCAAGTCCCCAGGCCGCCTGTCCTGGGAGGTACACAGGGGGCAAGAGCCAGCATCTCCAGCAAGACAGCCACGGAAAGACCATGGAGCAGCTCTTTGTTTTTGTGGGGCTGCTTGTGTGCCTGCTCTGCCTTCTGAAGTGTGTGAGGCTTTCCCGATACCTCTTGCTGAGCTTCTGGAAGGTTTTACCAAGGTCTTTTCTGCTATCAATGGGACAATGGGCAGGTAAGAAGACCCCTAAGCCATACTGATTTGGTTGCTCCTATTTTTTATTCTTATGTCTCAGAATGCATCTGAGACTTCACATAAATGCAATGGTGTGGCTAGACAGCCCGAGTGGAATTAGAACTATCTGAACACCAAGGCATGGGTCAGGAGATGGTGGAGGGAGACTGCCCCTCAGTTCTCACCCATGTGTCTGCTACTTTTCTAGATTTTCTTCTTATTGGAATTTTTCTGGTAATACAAATAATAAATGAGGCAGAAATACCTGTCTCTTCATCTACAGATTTCTAAACCCTGGACTGGTGTGCATCCATTTGCTAAAGGGTATTTCAAAAAATTTGAAGTGCAAATGTTAATTTATTTTTTATACATCCCATGCCCTTCTTCACTAAACTTGTCAACTTTGCAAACTTTGTCATAGGTGTTTGTTAAAATGACTATATGGGAAATTGTTTAGGATGAACCCATGAGTTTCTAATTGATGCTTCTTATACATGTATGCACATGTGTTTGCTGCCTCTAGTAACCTTACTAAGCTGCCTGGGCTTGTGTGCTCTAGATCCGAATATCCTGCTGTGCACAATCAAATGCCCATGTGCCTGGAGCTACCAGACATCTCAACAAGCGCTGCCCATGTAGACCCTCTAAGAACCCTCCCCCAAAAGCAGTTAAAATGGAGCCAGAGACTCTGTGGCTTCAAAGTGAAAAATATAATCTTAGCTTGTTTGGGAGTCAAGAATGCATAATGTTATCATGAACAAATATGTAATGTCTTCAGGCACAGACAAGCCAGCGGGGGAAAATATTTCAAGGAGGGTACAAAAAACCCAGTTATAAGGCTGGAAAACACACAGAGAGAATATCATGAGATCCATGCTCAATAAACTTAAAAGATTTTTTTTTTGTTGGCATTTTTTAAAGTGTGCCCTTCAATTGCTAGTGCCAAGGTCAGTCGCAGGTGTATGTGTAGTGAATTGTGGCATTCTCTCTCCAATTTTAGGAAGGAAGGATGTAAAGGCCTTTGAGATTGTTGGGTACTAACAGATAGTGGTATTGAGGATGAGCTGTCTAAAGTCCTTGGGTTTCTGCACCCCTCATTCCTGTGTCCTTTTTGCTAGGTTTCATATCTTCCCCAGGCATTGAGGGCTGCTGTCCTGTAGGGTGAAGGAAGGGAGGGTCCAGACTTCACTTCTCAGACAGAACACTGAGATGTTCTTAGGGTAACCACTGGGCAGGGTGAAGCAATAACGGTTCACTTGCTTGCCCTGGAGGTGCTAAGGCTTGTGCTACTACCCCAAACCTTAAGAAACCTGGATAAAATACTTATTGATTTAGACTTTGCTGCATTTCAGAGTGTGTTTTCTTAGATACACAGATCCCTCTGAAAATGACACACACAACCCCTCACACCCCAAACAGACAGAAAAACCCTTCACATCAAGAGTTCTGTAAGGGGGGGGGACCAAAGCTGGAGTGGGGAAACGTGGCTTTGTGGTTGTGTGAGGTCTAGACTGAGTTGTACAGGAGACTGTAGCAGAGAGAGAGAGAGAGAGAGAGAGAGAGAGAGAGAGAGAGAGAGAGAGAGAGAGAGAGAGGCACCGTTCTGTTGCTTCAAGTCTGTCGCTGTTTCTTGCAGTGATCACCGGAGCAGGAGATGGCATCGGGAAAGCCTATGCATTTGAGGTGATGTAGCCGCTTTTTTTTTTTTTTTTTTTTTTGTGGTTTGGATTTTGGAGATTAGGTCTTACTATGTCTCACTGGCTGATCTCAAATGGATCTCCTGCGTTGGTTTTCTAAATAGCTAGGACTCAGGCAAGTTCCACCAGCCTAGTTTTGAAGCTTTCTCCTTTGTTGTCATGGGACACCCACCCCACTCGTCACTTTCCTGAGTACAAAAGTCATAGACATTTATTTAAGAACTATACTGTCTTTACTGTCAGAGCCCAATAAAAAAATTCTCAGCTGGGAGGTGGTGGCGCACGCCTGTAATCCCAGCACTCGGGAGGCAGAGGCAGGCGGATCTCTGGGAGTTCGAGGCCAGCCTGGTCTACAAGAGCTAGTTCCGGGACTGGCACCAAAGCTACAGAGAAACCCTGTCTCAAAAAACCCAAAAAAAAAAAAAAAAAAAAAATCTCACTCTTTAGAAACTTAAAATAGTTTTATGTGCATTTGTGTGTGCAGATGAGGAGTCGGTGTTACAGGTGGTTCTGACCCATCAGTGTGGTGTTGGGAACCAAACTCTGGTCTTCTGGAAGGGCAGCAAGTGCTGAGCCATCTCTCCAGTCTCTTCTCTAAAACAAGCAGACCAGTGGCTGTGCCTTCATTTAGACTTTAGGGATTTATGGGGCATTCAACGTTTTAGGGTTGCAATTGTGCCATGGTGTTTAGATATTTAAATGTACCTTTAAAAATGTAAACTCAGCCTGGTGTGATGGTGCAGGTCTTTAATCCTAACGCTTGGGAGGCAGAGGCAGGAGGCTAGCCTGAGCTACAGAAGAAGTTCCAGGATAGCCAGGGCTACATAGTGAGACCCTGTCTATAAATAAATAAATAAATAAATAAATAAATAAATAAATAAATAAATAAACAAATAATCCCTTTTATTTATCCCATACAAAGAGGTAACATGCCGATTCAAAGATTATTGTGTGGGCTAGATGCATCATGTATAGCTTCTGTTTCAAAGCACTGGGTAGGCAGAGACAGGGAATTCCCCTGGACAAGCTGACTAACTAGACCAGACAATCAGTGGGGGTTGGGTTCAGCAAGAGATGCTCTCCCAATAAATAAAGTGAATGATTGCGGAAGACACCCCATGTAAACTTAAGCCCCCCAAAAACATGCTAGCCTGACACACAGGTGAGCCCATGCATATTTAAATACTCACACATATCACACATGCACAAGAAACAGTATGCAAATCTTTATAGAGAATATTATAAACCTCCAATGAGAGGAACGAGTCCTCCTGAACAAGGGAGACAGAAAGATACTCAGACTTTTCAGTTTCTCATAAATTTCTTTCAAATTTCAGGTTATACATATAATTTTTAAAATGTGATAGTTATTAGCATTTTCTTTTATAAAAATACTGCCTTAAATTTTATTTACTTATTTTTTCACGTGTGTGTGTGTGTGTGCGCCTGTGTTCACATGTGTGCACGCCATGGCAGGCATGTAGAGGTCAGAGGACAACTGCAGAGTCAATTTTCTCCTCCACCAAATGGGTCCTGCAGATTGAACTCAAGTCATCAAGCTTGCTGCCAAGTCTTTACTCACTGAGCCATCTGCCCAGCCCTCCACAACATTATCTGGAAGTGGCAGTGTAATACTCTCTCAAATGAAGGCCTGTAGTTCAGCCATGTTTTTCTCACTAAAAAGGTTTAGGTTACCTCCTAATTTTTCTTCATTCTCTATAAACTTGGAAACACCTCTCTCAGTGACTGTGGAGACTGTGGGCACAGTAAAGGCTCCCACGGTCTCAGTGAATTGTAGAGATTTATATTAAACTCTGAAGTCCTAGCTGATCCCAGCCATCACACAAATGTTGCCATAGGCTGGGTAGCCCAGACAACACATTCCTCACAGCTCTAGAGGCTCGAAGGCCACATGCTGAGTGCTCAGTCCTCATGCTGGTTTACAGACAAAGAGCGTCTCAGTGGGTCCCCAGAAACAAGCTCTCTGGGCATATCTCAGGGCACTAACCCCACAACATGGGCTCCACCCTCAGGAACCAGTCTACAGCATGTTGTACATTACATGCTGAAAATTACACCTTTGGCTGTTTTCACAGTAAGGGTTAAGATTTTGTTCGTTTGTTTGTTTCCTTTTTTATTTATTTATTTATTTCCCAAGACAGGGTTTCTCTGTGTAGCTTGCCTGTCCTAGAACTAGTTTTGTAGACCAGGCTAGCCTCAGACTCACACCTGCCTCTGCCTCCCAAATGCTGGGATTAAAGACGTGAGCCACCGCTGCCCAGCTAAAGGGTTTTTTGTTTTGTTTTATTTTGAGACAGGGTCTCACTAGATAGCCCTGACTGTCCTAGAACCTACTTTGTAGACCAGGCTGGCCTTGAACTCATAGTTCAAGCCTCTGTGCCTAGCGGAAAATGTGTGACCTCTGGTTGTCTGCCCAGGTCTGTTTGATCAGATGTGAAGAGTTCTTCGTTCTTACCCTAGTTCATATATAAGGATGTCCTCACAAGCATTGGCTGGCCCTTGATAGATGATGAGTGATCACATTTGAGTGTGGAGAATAGGAAGAGGGCTCAGCAATTGCTTTCGAAAGCGGTATATCTTTTGCTATCAAAAACTGGGGAAGACAGGGCTGGCAAGATGGCTCAGCGGCCAAGCCTGAAAATCTGAGTTCAATCTTACTGTGATAGAAGGAAAGAACCAACTCCAGCAGGTTCTTCAATGATCTTCACACATGCTCTCCCTCTCTCTCTCTCTCTCTCTCTCTCTCTCTCTCACACACACACACACACACACACACACACACACACGCACGCATGCATGCGTGCACACACGCACGAACCCTTCCCTGCTTCCCCGCACACCATACCATACCACAACACATACATCCCACACCACCCCTCCACCCCCAATATAAAGGATGCCTTCTCACTGCTACAATCTGGAGCCTGACTTTCCCTTCAAGGCCCATTTACAGCTTGTGGTGGTGCTGGGAGGCTGTGGAGCCTCTAGAAGGGAGCTAGGCTTCTGAGGTGTGTTCATAATTCCCGGCTACCCTGAAGGGAGCAGCTTTCCCCTGCTGAGTTCAGTCACTGAGGGTCCATAACAGAGGGGTCATGGCCACCGACAGGAACTTCAGTAACCTTGGGTCCAAATAAACCCCGCTGCCTTTTAAGTTGTTTGTCACAGTGACGGAAAACTGACTGAGGTCTGTGACTGTCACAGGGTTCTCTTGCTGTGAAGAGACACTGTGACCATGACAGCTCTTATAAAGGAAAACCTTTAATTGGGGCTGGCTTACAGTTTAGAGGTTCTGGCCATTATCGCATGGCAGCACGCAGGCAAACATGGTGTCGGAGAAGGAGCTGAGAGTTCTACATCTGGATGCACCGGCAGCAGGAAGTGATTGCCACACTGGGTGTGGCTTGAGCATCTGAGATCTCAAAGCCCTCCCCGGTGACCACTTCCTCCAACAGGGTCACATCTCCTAATAGTGTCACTCCTGTGGGCTTGTGGGGTCCATTTCAAACCACAACAGTGGCTTAAAACTCTGAGCTACTGGGATTCTTTCAGACTTCTTTCCTTAACTCTGCACAGACCTGACTTCGTTTCTTGGTACTTAGAGGAGATCCCAAGTCAAGCGCTGCCTTAGCTACTCATTTCTTTACCATCTTTTAAAGAAAGGTTCACGAACTGGGGGCTGGGTGGGCTGGGTGGGGTTGGAAATCCTCACTCCGACAGGATCTTTCGATTCTGACCAAGGGATGCATCCTCCTGGGGCTTCTGAGTCACTGCCAGCACCAGAGAGTTCTACTGTGAGCCTTGGGTCCTGACATTCTGTTCTGTCCTTGACTAATCCTTGTTTTTTTCTGCTGTACACACTTTTTAATATTTCCTTGTGTTCTTTTTTTTTTTAATATTTATTTATTATGTATACAATATTCTGTCTGTGTGTATGCCTGCAGGCCAGAAGAGGGCACCAGACCCCATTACGAATGGTTGTCAGCCACCATGTGGTTGCTGGGAATTGAACTCAGGACCTTTGGAAGAGCAGGCAATGCTCTTAACTTCTGAGCCATCTCTCCAGCCCCCCCTTGTGTTCTTTTAAAAAGTTAATAAAAATTTTTTTTCCTAGGCTTGTAACTTTTCTTCATGCAGGCTTTTCTCCGTTCCAGAGTCTATTCTCTCCTGCTGACAGCTGCTCCAAAGAAAGGGGTTCAGTCTCGGGTGGTCAGGACTCCATGGCTGAGAACTGGCCAGATACGTGGGTATCTGGAGCTTGCCTCTGACCATCACTGCCCCCTTCCCCTCCCCCCTCCATCTTCTTCTGACGGGGTTTTTCTGTGTAACAGGCTGTTCTGGAACTTATTTTGTAGACCAGGCTGGCCTAGAACTCACAGATATCCACCTGCCTCTGTCCCCTGAGTGCTGGGATTAAAGGTGCCTGGCTGTTGGTCTCTTCTTTTTTATTTTTGTTTTTATTTTTTACTTTTAAAGTTTATTTTAAATTATCTTTTTAAAATTTAAAAACTTTTTTTTCATTTTACATACCAATCCCAGTTTCCCCTCCCTCCCTCCCTCTTCCTGCTCCTCCCATTCCCCCCCCACCTCCTGTCTACTCCTCAGAGAGGGGAAGGCCTCCCATGGGGCATTAACAAAGTCTGGCAAGTCAAGTTGAGAAGGATCCTGGAGGCAGAAGCTGATGCAGAGGTCATGGAGGGATGCTGCTTATTGGCTGGCTTGCTTCCCCATGGCCTGCTCAGCGTAATTTCTTATAGAACCCAGGGATGACACCACCCACCATGGACTGGGCCCCTCACACTGATCACTAATTAAGAAAATGCTTTACAGCTGAATCTCATGGAGACAGTTCCTAAACGAGGCTCCTTCCTCTCTGATGACTCTAGCTTGTGTCAGCTGACAGTCAAAACCAGCCAGAAAAGCCCTCATTCTTCGAAGCTCATCCACTGAGTGAAATGTGGCTTATGCAGAAGTAGTGGTATAGCGGTCGTGTTTGTAATTCTACTGTCCTGGAAGTGGAGGCAGGAGGAGCAGGAATTCAAGAACATCATTTTGAGTGTGAGGCCAGCCTGGGCTACACATGACCCTGCCCCCGCTCCACCAAACAGATAGGACTTTTCCCCTGGAAATTTTGTTTTTCTTGTGCCCACAAGGACTCTTTAAGGCACTTTTAAAAAGATTTATTTTTAGTTGTGTATGTATGCACGCCACACGTGTGTTTGTAAGCACTGCACAAGTGTGGGTACCCGAGGAGGCCAAAAGAGGGGTCAGATCCCCTGGAGTCACAGTTGTGAATTGCTTAGTGTGTGGTATTGGGAACTGAATTCAGAATTTTTAAAATTATCTCTCCAGTTCCCTTGTGAAATATTCTTATCCTTCAAAATCTTGTCAGAGAACCACAAAGAAAAGAAAAGAAAAAAGAAAAAAAAAGTGGGTAGTGGTGGCGCATGCCTTTAATCCCAGCAGTAGGGAGGCAGAGGCAGGCAGATCTCTGAGTTTGAGGCCAGCCTGGTCTACAGAGAGCATTCCAGGACAGCCAGGGGTACACAAAGAAATCTTATCTCAAAAAACAAAACAACAACATAAAACAAAAGAAAAATCCCATAAAATCTTGTCAGAGAACTCTAAAATATTGGCATCTAAGTATCTTTTTTCTTACTTAAACTTCTTTGTATGTTGGGTAAATTTTTTTTTTTAAACTATGTCCTGGACATTTCTGGTAAAATGTCATGAGACTTTGGGTCTTACTTAAATCTGTTCATGTGATTTATACTGACGGCACATTAGCAGCTGGGGAAGGGACCCAGGTTTTCTACTTGGCCCCCACTAAGGCCTCTGTCTCCTTGCTACTGCTGGGGGTTTGCCAGTTAGAGCTACATATTAAGTCACCTAACCAGATGTGTTTCATCTCCACTAAACCTTTTGTTTTTGGCTGAGGTCATAGTACTTTTTCTAAGGTGTGTACTTGAGATAGAGTAGTTATTGAAATTACCTGGAGTGAGTGAGAAGGAAACATGGAACACGCAACAAACCCGCTTAGGAGTTTATTCATGGAGGGGTGGAGAGAGAGAGAGAGAGAGAGAAAGAGAGAGAGGAGAGAGAGAAGGGAAGGGGGGGAGAGAGAGAGAGAGGAGAGAGGGGGGAGGGGAAGGGAGGAAAGAGAGAGAGAGAGAGAGAGAGAGAGAGAGAGAGAGAGAGAGAGCGCTGAAGATGGCACTTCCAGCCTTTAAGGGCTGCCTAGTGCAGGCGCACAGGGGATGACATGTTACATCATATGCAGATGACAGAGCTCACGCATGTGGGCAAGAGCTCACACAGTTGCATCATACGTAGGTGATGCAACCATGTTGCCTGTGGGACAAGCCTGGTGGCCATGGAACCCAGATGTGTCAGCCATATTGTGGCCTAATCATAACAGTTATTACCTGTGTGTGGGGTGTGTGTATGTGTACATGAATGTGCTGACACATGTGAGTATGCGTGGAGGTTAGAGGTTGGTATCATTGTCTTCCTCTATTACCATACATGTCATTACTTTTGTTTCTTTACACCATATATTGGTGTTGATCTTGGCATGTTTGGATGTCAAAATATAGCATAGGAATAACAGGCTTGGGGCCGGAGAGAGAGCTCAGTGGTTAAGAGCACTGGCTGCTCACAGCACCCACATGGTGGCTCACAACTGTAACTCCATCTGCAAGGGATCTCACCTCCCTCTGGCTCTATGGGTACCCTATGCATATGATGCACTTATAGACAGGAAACACCCATGCACATAAAATAAAATACAAAAATTAAATCAAAGAAACTGGGTTTGATGATACATTGACAATTATTATTACTCTAGCAAAAAGCAGTTGGAATCTGAAATGTTGCATTCCAGCTCTGTTATGAAGTGTTATTTTTCCTTCCCGAAGACTCTCTGACCTTGATAACTGTGTCTCCTCTAATGGTGTCCCTGAAATAAGTAAAATGTTACTTGTCTGTTTATTTATTCGTTTGAGGCAAGGTCTCCCTTTGCACCTGGAGCTACCTAGCTAGTCCTGAAGATTCAACTGTCTCTGCCTCCCCAGCTCGCGGGTTACAGATGTACATCGCTGTCGTCATGCGGCCTGGGGTTGGGTATTCAGGTCCCTGGGCTTGCACAGCCAGGCACCTTACATTCTTCCAGCCTTGCCTACATACTCTGTCCTTAGACGTCCCCTCTTCTGATCCTTTAATCAGAGAAAGTGAGCTTCCTTGGGATTTGGTTCACATTTCTGATTTATCCGCTGCTCCATCTTAATTAAAGAACTGGAAGTTTCAAGGGAGTGCTTAAAGGCAGGAACGGGGGAACGCGCTTCTCCGGCTTTCCGGAAGCCTATTCTGTGCTCATTTAAGTTTAATCCGCATTCACCTTTAAAGTGGTAGGGGAGGCTTTGCCTCCTGTCCAAGGAATTTCAAGTATCAACCAAAGCAGGTGGGAAACAAAACAAAACAAAACAAAAAATACTTTTGGAAGGGGCTGGGCTGGGAGGCAGAGGGTGGGCTTCCACCTCTGTGGCTCTCTGTCTGCACCTGAATTCCAGCCCTGTCTTCTATTCTCTCCCACACAGAAGCAGCCCTGTTTTATTCCCACCCCCGCGTGTAGATTAGCAGCCACAAGTACCTTCCTTGACCCAGGCTCCCATTCAGTCCTGCAGTTGCGGCAGAGATCCGGGACCGGTGGGCAGTGCATTATGGGAAAGGCCTTGCTGGGGGCTTAACTCTCTGAAAAGGGGCTGAAGACCCGCATACGGGGCCTGTCAGCCCCGACTTTCTCAAAATAAGATTGAGTCCTGCTTGAGCACACAAAGGGGACAATGCTGCCCAGACTTTGGCCCAGACCACTTCACATGCCGCCTGGAAACTCTCTCCAGAAAAAGGCGCCACCAAGGAGAGGCTGGAGCCCACAGGCAAAGAGCACCCTTTGTGCTGGAAATGCAAATTGTTTTCCATTTAATGGACAACTTCCCCTCCAGGAAGCTGATGAAGTGAACGGGGGAGACAAAAGTCCTTCATTCTTAAGTCACATTCGTGACAGATTCTGGCGGGGGTGGGGACTCCACGGCATCCTCAGCCCAGAATTGCCACCACTCTGGGTTTTGGGTTTTTCCCCCCTAATTAATATTTTATTTTTGTTAATATATTTTATATATTTATATTTATAGCTAAAACTGGTTGGTAAAATCTTACTTTAAATTGCATTTCCCAGAGGGGTGGTAATGATTCTGGGTGTTTTTGGTCTAAAGAGATATAAAGGAAACAATAGGAAAAACTCAAACACATTAAATAAAAATGAATAAATCTTTTTTAAAATGAAAACTCTTAGTTATGTGTAGATGCAGATGTTGAGAATATGGCTGGCAGTAGGAAAGGGCCTTGATAACGTTCAGAGGGCTCTCAGTGATGGGTGCTTTCCCGGGTAGAATTCTATCTTCCGGTCCTCACGGGTAGTCTGCTCTGGGTAAAGGGAAAAGGAGAGAAACCACTGCACATGCTCATCTTTTCTTGGGCAGAGAAGACTGCGACTTTCTGTCTAATCCTATGCCCAGAAGGGGGATCTAGCATTATTAGGGCTGCTAGTGTCTGAATTTACCTTGTAATTTAGCTTCTGCCCATTGAGCAACGGTGAGGGCTCTCTGTCTCTAAATCCTGCTCTCAACTTCCCTTTATTGGGGGTGTTGCTGTTTGTGTTTTTGAGACAGGGTTTCTCTGTGTAGTCCTGGTTGTCCTGAAACTCACTCTGTAGACCAGGCTGGCTTCCAACGTGGAGATTTGCCTACTTCTGCCTCCTTAGTGCTGAGATTAAAGGCGTGAGCCACCACTGCCTGGCTCAACTTGAGGACTTGTTTCCTTCAGAAGGCTGGGTATTTCAGTCAGTGAGTTGGCAGAGGTAGACAGATAACATGCAAAAGGACACAGATTTCAAACTATCCTAAGCCATGCATGTGTGAGACTCACAAGAGGGCAAAATGGCTGGACTCTATGTAGGGCAAAAGGAGATAGGGACTGGACCTCTGAGGAGAAGGGAGGTGGTACAGGAGATGCATATTCCTGGTTGTCAATATATTTGAGGTGATACAGATGAGAATCTCCCAGGTACCAGTCATCGTGGTCCCCCTGGGCTAGAGTCGCATTGCAATCTGTTTGGGCGTGTCACAAGAAAAGCCTCTGCCTGGCATCCTATGTTTCATCTATGAATATTTACATGGGATATTTGACTATTCTCTCTTTGGAGGCTGTGATTCCAGCACAGATATTCGGACAGCCCTGCTCTCCATAACAGTTCTCAGGGTGGATTATCTCAAGGAAGTCTCATGTCTGGTGCCAGCCTTCAGGGATGGCCATTAAGTACTTTAGTTGTTTTTGTGGTGGGGTGCATGCATGTGTGTGTGTCTATGTATGTTTGTGTGTCTGTGTTACAGTGTTGGCCAAGTGTACCTTATCAGGAAGCCTGCCAGCTAGGCTGGTATTGAACTTCAGTATTGGACTCCACTGCCAACTTGTTCTTATGAGACTGATATGATCTGACAGTACCCAAGATAAGCGAGGACCCTATTCACTGAACTATAGCCTTAAATAGTATAGAGTTGGCTTGTGGTCACACTGATGCATATTTTGGTTGTTAATGGCCAGAGAATCCCAGAAACAAAAAACACTATGCAAAGTCATTTGTTTTATTCCTCTTTATCTGAACAGTTGGGGGCTACTCCCCCCACAGTGTGGCAGATGAGAACAGTACCATTCTGGAGGCAATGTTCCTGGTGGCTGCAGGAAATGGTGTCCCGTTATCACTCTACTGTAGCATCCCCTGGGTCCCAATGTAGCCACGCTTTCCTCAGTCCACAGACACCCGTGCTTGACAGCTGGACTAAATGACGGTGTTTGTCTTCTAGAGAATCTGAGGTGTCAAGGTTATAGGCACTGCATGAAAAGAGAGAACTTGACCTCCTTTTTATTCTTTTAAAGGATTATGCAATTTTGGAATTTGATTGGGTTTTTTTTTTTTTTTTTAAATGTTTGGTAGAATTTACCCAGAAGATAATTTGTTCCTGGAATTCTTTCTGTGGGACGGTTTAAATCACTTGTTTTTAATCTTTATTGCCTTATTATTAACACTCGGGTTTTTTTTTTTTTCTTCTTCTTTTGAAACAGGGTCTATTGCTATCTCCTGCTCCATATGGCAGCCTAGCTGGCCTGTGAGCTTCTGGGCTTTGCCTTTCTCCACCACCCATCTCCACTTTGCTGTGGGAGCAACATTAGAGATGTGTGCTGCCTGGTCTGGCTTCGCACGTTTCTACTGATCCAAACCCAGGTTCCCATGCTTGCAGGGCAATGGTTTTACCCATTGCACCGTCTTTTCAGCCCTGTTTTATTTTACTATGTTCTTTTTTGATGTAAAAATTAAAAATAACTAAAACAAGGGGACAGGTTCTTGTTGTATAGCCCAGGGTATACTTTAATTAAGGCAGGGTTTTGCTACACAGCTCAGCCTAGCTCCACACTTGCAGCAACCCCTCCTGCTCTCTCACGTGCTGGGATTTGCAGGCATATGCACCACACCTGGCTAGAACTGTCTAATTGCCTGCCCCTTTCCAAAGAAATCAAGAATACCTTCCCTTTCTGAGAACACTTTGTGTGTGTGTGTGTGCGTGTGTGCGCGCGCATGCGCGTGCACTTGCACACACTTAACACAGCTTTAAGAAACAGCCTTTCTGGTTTTCTCTCAATCCTCTGAGGATGGCAGCCTCTCTTCCCTGCTGGTCTCTTTCCCCTTTGCTGGATCCTCTGCCTGGCAGGTTTGCTGCCTCCCACAGATGTTCCCGGGTCAGCTGTTTAGGGCTGAGGAGTCTGCCCTGCATACTGTTGTGCAGGTCCTTGTGCTCTTTGGAGGAGAGGTGTTTTGGAGTCTTTCCTCACTTCCTGCCTGGTTTCGGCTGTTAAGGCTCATCTCCTCTTTGTACACATGCCCTGCATGCACTCAGTTCTAAGGGAGAGAAGGGCACTTGGGCTAATGACTTTAGGAAAAGCTAGGACCCAGTACTCTTTATCTGGCTTCTTTGCCCCAGCTGTGGTGCTGGTGTGGCCTGAGAGTTTAAAATGTTCAGGGGCTTAGATAACAACTTCATTGGTTATTTCGAAACAGGAGAGAGGATTTTGAATATTCAAACACAAATGAGTGATCTGTGTCTGAGATGCCAGATATGCCAGGCCCACAAAGTGATCCTTACACACTGTGCACACACACACTGTGCACACACACTGAAATGTCACATTAAAATTACTATGTGCCAATTAAAAAGGAATATGTTAACTATATATAAGTCTATGTATATAAAACATGTATAGTATAAACTTTTAAGTTAAAGTTCTAAATTATGTTTATGTGCCCGGGAAAGGGTGTGTGCACCTGAGTACAGGTGCCTGCAGACAATCCCCTAGAGCTGGAGGGAAAACTCAGGTTTTCTGGAAGAGCAGCAAGTGCTTCTAACATTTGAGTCTTTCCTTCAGCTCTTACCAGGATTTTCAGAGACAGCGGTCAGAGGATGAACTCTTGCTTCATATTGGTATGGATTCATAAGAGGAAGCTTATTATTTGTGTGGTTTCTATACTCTGTTTCCTTACCAAATGTCTATTGCTTCGTCCAACAATTAAAATCTCCAGCTGAGCTGGTGTATTTTTACCCCCTGTTGTGTTACCTCTTCCGTGTAAAGCTTTTCATCTAGGTAACTAGGACAAGGACTGGTGTGTCTCCAGTAGGAGTCAGCCTTTCACGATGTCTGTTTCTAACAATATTTAATTGCTTTAATGCTGATTTTGATGGACTTACTAGAGCTGTCTTTTTCTTTTGGTTGGTCTTTATTGCTTTCATTTGCTCTTGTTGTTATAACACAAACACTCCAAAGTTAGGCAATTTTCTATCCTGAACCCTGAAGCTCTCTAGGGTCTCCAGACAGCAGCTGAGTCATTGGCATGCGGAGAGACACCTAGTATTTAGAATATTCCAGGACTCTCAGGGGGTTAGGAATGAGGGACCAAGACAGAAGAAGGAGCAGATGTTCCTGGAGTTTTTGTCTCATGTGGAATGATGCTCTTATCCTCTCCTGCATGGGAAAGAGACTCGTATCATTCCCAATGTGCAGGAAGTTGCAAGGCCTGGAAGCTCAGTGCTAGCTAGGTACAAGAAGTGAATGTATAATTTGTACCACAATAGCACAAATATTGGCTTTTTTCTCTTTCTCAAATCATCTTATGATCTGCTGTCTATTACATCTTAGTGTGTTTGTGTTCTTTTGTGTGTATTCAGGTGAATGTGCTACTCGTGTGTATGCACGTGTGTGTGTAAGCCAGAGACTTATGCTGAGTGTATCCTTTATCCACCTGTTTTATTTTGGAGACAGGGTCTCTTCTTGCTGAACATGAAACTCACTAACTGACTAACCATGTTATCTCTTGGAATAGTTCTATTTCCATCTCCCCTGCACTGAGTTTATTGGTCATGCTGCGTCTGGCTTTTGTTGTTGTTGTTGTTTGTTTGTTTGTTTTTTGAGATAGGGTTTCTCTGTGGCTTTGGAGCTCTTGTAGACCAGGCTGGTCTCAAACTCACAGAGATCCACCTGCCTCTGCCTCCCGAGTGCTGGAATTAAAGACGTGCGCCACCACCGCCCAGCGCTGCATCTGGATTTTTACATGGGCACTGAGGCTTGAACTCGGGTCTTCATGTTTATGTGACAAACACTTGAGCATCCTGCTAGTGCCAGTGATATCTCTTTTAGCACCTCTCTTGAAACATCCACCCTCATAACTAACTTACTACATGAGGAAGACGTAAGGAAGATGAAAAGGTTTTTGAAAACACACTCACATTTGGTTTCACCAATACCAGGTAAACACCTTTGAGACAAGTATGGATGAAAAGCTGCAAAAGTCAAAGGATTTTTATCAGGCTTTTATGAATTGCAGTTTGCGAAAATAGATTTGGATAGTTTTCCATCAGAGTTCCAAAGAAGAAAGGAGGAGGGGGCTCAGGCTGAGTGACTGAGGAATTGGTTTATTGCAAGGGAGTAGAACTCAACCTGGTGGAACTGCAGAAAGTGTAGCAGGGGCCATGGAACCCAAAGAGGGTAAGGAAATGAGTGCGTACTATTAGTGAAAATATCCAGAGTCTGGTTAGTCTCTGATGCACACCTTGAGTCTCTGGGTGCCATGTAGATCTAGGAGATGCTTTGTCAGAGGGGAACCAGAGCTCACAGCGTCGGGCAGCCTGGCATTGCCTGTAAACCCTGCTACCCTGATGGTCTCCCAGTAACACTTCAAAAGTATGGAGGGATAGCCCAGACATAAAAGTATTTGCCATGAAGGAGCTGAGATTGAATTCCAGCACACACATGAAAAGTCAAGTGATCTGATGCCCGCTTGTGATCCCAGCACTCAAGTAAACCTTTGGGGCTTGCCTGCCAACAAGTTAAGCCTAGTGAATAAGTCCCAGTCCAGTTAGAGTCTCTATCAAAAAGTAAGGATTGCAGCCCCCAGACTTCACAGTTGGCTACAGGGAGCCCCACCAGTTCCAAACAGGTTCTCTCAGATGACGGCCCCTGTCAAGACTTCTCACAGTGACTCTTGCCATACAATGGGCACACAGCAACACTTACAACAGCTACAGTGTTGGCTTCAGCCTTACCCACAATGGCTGTTTCACTCACAGCATGGGAACCTCCATCACATAGAAGTCCAGGGGAAGCAGGAGACTCATGGTGCAGCCAGGGACAGAAGGACCTCCTACACCACGAAGGCCTCCCGTCTGCTTAGCATCTTTCTGTTTTTCCATTCCTGTCTGCAGCTGGCCAAACATGGACTCAACGTTGTACTTATCAGCCGAACACTGGAAAAGCTACAGGCCATTGCAGAGGAGATTGGTGAGTGATCCCACACAGCAAGGGGGGTGTGTATGCATGGAACTGGTCAAACATGGCACTGTCCTGCCTGTTCATGCCACGTCTGCTGCCGGAAGCCTGGGCTGCCACCTGTCCGCTGTATACAGAAGGGCCCAGTGTACAAAGGGAAGGACAAGGTATAAGGCATAGGCTGTCACCCTGAACTCTGTGGCCTGGATAAAGGAAGAGTTTTCTCTGGGCCTTTACCCTCAGAATCAGCCCTGCTCAGTCAGAGCCCTAGCTGCCTCTTCCGTCCCTTCCTTCGAAGCCAGAAATAGTGTCTGTTATTTGTTTCTATGCTCATAATCCTTATTTTTAGATATTAAATTTTAATAATTACATAGTTAATAATTAACTAAAGTATCAAGGTAAAGGTATGAATCTTTAATTTTGAAGGCTTTTTAAACCACAGCAGGCTGTCCTGGGCCAGCCTTGTTTCTTTGGGGGAGGTTCAGAATAGAAGAAGGTTGTGGGGGTGGGGGCTGTGCGATCAAACTGTGGAGGCTCCCTGCCCTTGAACGGGTGAATTTGGCTTTTGTTTGGCATCTGGATATTAGAAGTCACTCTGATTAGGACCAAGACATCCTTGAGTGTCTTATGGTGTTAAAAGTGCTTTTTGTCATGTTATTGGAAAGCAAGTCATGCCTTTTATATTAAAGGATCCTTGACTCTTACGTTAGGTCTCTTGATTGCTTGATCAGAGGAGCTGGGTCTAGACTCAAAGTCAAGGCTCTTCTGAGAGAGACTGGGACACCTCTACCTGCAGCTGTTATCACTGCCTATAAAGGCCTTCCCCAGGCAAGTGAGCGTAAAACCACAGAGAAGGCGCTGAACTTGGAGTGAAGAATAGGTTCTGTGGACAAGTTAGTCCATTAACTTGTCCTCAATTTGCTGCTCTGGAAAATGGGAAGAAGAGTGTCTGCTCCCTCAGGATTGTGGGGGACAAGATGCCATGTACGTGGATTCTGGAGCATAGGACTCCTGTGTCTATGCTGAGGGGACCTGAGTCTGCTGAGCTATGAAAGCATCCGAGGGTGTGCACAGCCCTCCTCCAGGGGCTCAAACCTGAGTTTGTGTCAATCACCTGGTGGCTTATGTAGGCCAGTCTGACTCAGGCCAGTATGTCTGAACCAGTAGGTCTGGGGTAGAGGCAGATCTGGGTCTCTAACAAGATTCCTGATGATTTTGATATGACTTTGAGAAACACAGTCCCAACTCTCTTTTAGATATTTCATTGTAATTTTTAATTGTGTTTATGTGTGTATGTCTGTGCTAGTGTGTGCAAGTGCCTATCAGATTCCCTGAAGCCAGAGTTACAGGAGTTGTGAGCCACCTAATGTTTGTGCTGGAAACCAGCCTGGGGTCTTCCATAAAAACAGAAAGTACTCTTAACTGTTGAACCATCTCTCCAGTCCTACAAAATCTATTGTATTGCTGTGGACTTTATGGTCAAGAAGGATGATTGTACTCAGGCTTACTAGAAACACCTGTGGTCTCTCATACAGAGGGGACCACTGGAAGCCATGTGAAGATTGTGCAAGCAGATTTTACCAAAGAAGACATCTATGACCATATTAAAGAAAAACTTAAAGGTTTAGAAATTGGAATTCTAGGTAAGTATATTAAAAATGCAAATCTTGATTTTCCATGTAAATATGATAATCACCTCAGTGACTATTTATTAAAGCCCCTTTTGGGAGTGACCTGGTGTGATGGCTTGATGCATAAAGACACTTGTCATCAAGTCTGATGACCTGAGTTCAAACCTAGTGATCCATTTGTGGATGGCAATAACTGAGTTCTTCAAGTTGTTCCATCTCCAGCACCTTACATATCATGTGCATGTTAGTGCACACCTGTAATCCAAACCCTCAGGAGGTGGAGGAAAGAGATCGGAAGTTCTTACCCTCAGGTGCATGGTTAAAAACTCTCGTATCGCCGGGCAGTGGTGGCGCACACCTTTAATCCCAGCACTCGGGAGGCAGAGGCAGGCGGATCTCTGTGGATTCGAGGCCAGCCTGGTCTACAAGAGCTAGCTCCAGGACAGGCTCCAAAGCTACAGAGAAACCCTGTCTCTAGAAAAAAAAAAAAACTCTCCTATCACAAGTTTTAATGTTTTTACATTCTAAATGGACGTGTGTGTGTGTGTATCTGTCTGTCTGTGTACATATGGAGGCCACTGGTCAATGTCAGATATCTTCTATTATTCTCATTCTTATATTTTGAGTCCTTCCCTCCTTTTTTTCCTCCCTTTCTCCCTCTCTTTCTTCTTTCTTTTCTTTTTAAAAAAGATTTATTTATTTATTATGTATGCAGTGTTCTGTCTGCATGTATGCCTGCACACCAGAAGAGGGCACCAAATCTCATTATAGATGATTATGAGTCACCACATGGTTGCTGGGAATTGAACTCAGGTCCTCTGGAAGAGCAGTCAGTACTCTTAACCACTGAGTCATCTCCCCAGGCCCCTTTCTTTCTTTTCTATTTTAATTAAGGTCCTGGTGTTTGTGTAGCCGTCACTTTGTTCGTTAGGTCACCTCCCTGACCTGCATTCCCTTGTTGTTATTAAATCATGTTGCAATGAGCACCCATACACAGAAATCATTTTGTGCATGTTTCTGTAGAAAGATTTCCCATCTGCTCTGATGTCCTTTACCTCTCTCTGTCAGTCAACAATGTTGGAATGCTCCCCAGCCTGCTCCCAAGCCGTTTCCTGAACACTCCTGGTGAGATCCAGGTGAGCTTTTCCCTTTTGTGTCTGCTTTTGTCTCTCAGACAGGTATGGACCCCTGGTTTGATCACCAGGATTCAGGGAAGAGAGACAAGAGCCAGGTCAGGGCAGACTCTGCTGCTTGGTGGCTGTCTTGATATTTTTCTCCTCACCCTAGAACTCTACACAAAGGATGTGCCTTTTCATCTCTGCTCATCAAAAACTTCCTAACCACCTATGATTCTATTCCATCCTGAGTTTTCAAGGCTGCTCTCCTTCTGCCACGGCTCACATACGGGCAGGACGGCAGAACAATGCCACAGAGCCTCAGCTAGGAGCCAGAATGCAGCTTGAGCATGTAACGGGGTTACGGGGACTCAGCTTTTGCGCATTCAGTGCTTGGTTAGCGCCAACTTATTCCCAGGACAATTCTCCGAGGACTGGACTGACTTCTGTCTGTGATTATCTATTGCAGAGTCTCATCCACTGCAACATCACCTCTGTAGTCAAGGTACGTGATGAACATGTGTGCTAACACACCAAAACACAGAGGCTGAAACATTTCTCGAACTGAAACTAAACTGCTCTTAGCCACAGTCTGCCTCTGCTCTCATCTGGAAAACATAGAGACAGGTTCATTCTCTCCAGTATATAAACCCTATTTTTGCATTCAGAATGCACTAGGCCTGAAGATACTAATATTTCCTCAGGATTTCAAAGCAATTCCCTAAAAGTTAATATTTTAATAAATGTTTAGTAGTCTCTAAGAGAAGGACGTTTATTATGTCAGAAAAGATGATAGAGGGCTGGGTTTTCTAGGTGTTTGTTGTTCCGTATTTTTTGAATTGAGCTCAAAGTTATCTATGGATTAGGCTCTTTTTAAAAAAAAACATTTAATTGATTATTTTACTATTTTTAAATTATGTGTGTATATGTTTTCCTGCATGTGGTTAGGTGCACTGAATGCCATATGTGTCAGCTCCAGCTGGAGTTACGGTTGTGAGCTGCCTGACATGGGTTTTGGAGGAGCAGTGCAGGCTCTTAACCTCTGAGGGCGGACTCCAGCCCGATAATCTCTTGTTATTTGTGGTTTAGTTATCTTGGGTCAGTCATGTTTCCAGAATGCTAGAAGGAAGATTGTCTACTTTAAGAAAGAGCCTAGAGAATAGTCTAGGTTTGCCATCTGCCTAGGTTGCTTGCTGTGGCTTCTAGCCAGATTCTCAGGTTGCCAGTATAGCCTCTAAGGTGGCCAATAACTTTCAAGGTCTTCTGGAAAGATTAAGCTTCCCCAACTTCCTCCAAGGACCCTGTTGGTTGCTGCTTAGTTTCCTTTTCAAGGCTTAACCCTGGCCTTCTCTTATAGATGACACAGCTTGTTCTCAAGCACATGGAGTCAAGGTAAGGCCTGTCACAGGAGAAGCAGAGAGCAAGGTGGCTTCCTGTCCTGGCATCCACCTTGCTTGGAGTCTTGGTGGTGGTGGAGGGAGCACATCAAGCTGCTGCTTCAGTTGGTTGGCTAAAACCTATGAAGAGAGAACACAGTGATTACGGGGGGAAGGCCAGGCCAGCATTTCACATACATGTGTGTATGTGAAGGTCAAGTGTAACATGTTTTAGAAGGAGATTGAGAACAGCTGTTTGAAAACACATTGGCTTTCAAAGAAAATTAACTCATGTTGAACATAAAAGACGCAAGTTGGCCTCAGATCAAGACCATGTCCTTTTTTATTGTGAATTCCATCTTCTGTCGGAATGAGTACCCCATTCCTCTGGAAACTGCCCGCCCCCAGTCTCTCTAATAGTCCATATTTGGGGCACCCTAGTACAACACTCACGAGGGGCTGGTTTTCATCACCCATTATTCATTAAGAGCAAATAGTTGATAGTTTATTTTTTCTAGAGTAAGAAGGGGGTAGCTTTGTATTGCGGTTTCTTGCCACCCCACTTCAGGCATCTAACTGGGAATATTAAAGATAATCGAATTTCTTCCAGCAATAGGGAGGCTGGGGTTGGAGGATCATCACAAATTCAAGACCAATCTGGGTTCCGTAGTAAGGCCGAGGCTAGCCTGGATGATATTGCAACATAAATATGTCTCAATAAATGAAATAAACAAAACCAACTAAATTTCAAGAAGTATAAGCAAGAGCCCTGAAGAGCCCAGGGATGTTGGAGTGAGCACAACCCGTTTAAGATGGATCCCATCACATGACACCATCCCTATGAGCCCAAAGGGTTCCAGGGCATGTGGTCCCGTGGAGACTGGAGAGTCCCTTCCTCCTTTCCTGTCTGAGCCAGTTTGGGTTTTCGTAGCTTGGCAGGGAAACGATTGCCCTAGCAGAGGTCCTGTTTGGAGACCAAGCCCTACATGACTGCAGAGTGACGTCACTGTGCAGTGTCCTCCTTGAGATCCTGGGGGATGTTTCCTCACAGTTCTTGCAAAACCAGCCCTTGTGAGCCACGGAAGCCTAGAGGGTGGGTTCTGACAGCTCCAGCCCTCAGGTGTGTTTGCTGCAGTGGGATGGGGCAACCAACAG